>NC_015191.1:0-16559 GCF_033026475.1 Channa argus | reverse complement strand
TGTGCGTAATATTGTAATATTTAGGGTGATGTTCTTTGGGCTGGGTGTGGAAGTGGTAGTTATGTCTCGAGCTTTGGGGCTGGTTGTAGTTTGTGTTTACGATTTTTTATATTTTTACCTATTCACTGCTAGGGGTTTTCCTGTTTCCGGGGGGTTTACAGGATTGTTAAGGATCTCAGTGGTTTAGGGGGGTAGGGGGGTTTAACCCCTCTAAGCCGAGAAGGGGGTGTCTTAGGTGTGTTAGGGGAAATTATTTCATCTTATGCTCTTGATAACCTAAAATGCAATTCTTCAAGTCATATCTTTCCACCTTTCATGACCAACACTAATACAAGGAAATGTACACCCTTGTCTGTTATTACCGTGTGCACTCTGAAATGCAAAATGAAAGGAAGACAAAAAAAGAAAACCCCTTACCCCTGTGGAGAGAACGCCCGGCATGTTGGGTAACGAGTCAATTGTTTACCACCATTAACCAATGTAAGCGTCAAGAAAAGTGTGAGGAATGAACCAAGATATGGCCCTGAAATAGGAACCAAATGCCAGGAATAGTTCATTTTGTGAAACCCCCACAATTTTTGTCCCTGACCATCAATAACCGTATGCATTAAGAAATCAACTGATGGTCGGTTCTTACTACATTAAATAATTGGTTTAAAATTTAATGTTGGTTATGGTATGAGTTTACTAATACTATTTATGTGGAGTGCTTTAAATTTCTTAATTAGTGGTTACAAGGTGTTAATTTTGAAGGAGGGAATGTAATGTTTTATGTAAGATTTATATTAATCTTGATTGCTTGTCTGGACTAAATAAATGTATGTTATATAATACATATATGTATTGTTTATTATTATGTCCTCTATGTATGCATATATATACAGATATATGGAGATTTCATATATGTACAAAGAATAGTTTAAATTAGAATCCTAGCTTTGGGAGTTAGGGGCGGGAGTTAAAATCTCCTTTCTTTGAGCATTGAGGGGGATTTTAACCCCCGGCGTCCGGTTTACAAGACCGGCGCTCTGATGCTGAGCTATCAATGCAAGATCATTTCAGGGCTTTATTTTCCAGTCAGCCTGATAGGGGGATAAATACTAGGAAGAGGGAGAAGTAAAGGAAAGAGGCGACTTGTCCGATGGCAACGTAGGGGTGTTCTACAGGCAGGCCTCCGATTCAGGTAAGGATGATTACATCTGCAACCAGAAGTCAGAATAATAGCTGGGTGAGTGGTCGGAATGTAAGGCTTCGTTGTTTGGAGGTGTGGAGGATTGGGACTAGCATAAGAACCAGGATGGAGGCTAGCAGTGCGAGTACGCCCCCTAGCTTGTTGGGAATGGATCGCAGGATGGCGTAGGCGAATAGGAAGTATCATTCTGGTTTGATATGGGGTGGTGTGACTAGTGGGTTAGCGGGGGTGAAGTTGTCTGGGTCTCCTAAGAGGTTGGGGGCGAATAGGGATAGAGAGATGAGGGTAATTAGAAGAATAGCAAAGCCTAGGAGGTCTTTATAAGAGAAGTAGGGGTGGAAGGGGATTTTGTCTGCGTCTGAGTTTAGGCCTACTGGGTTGGTTGAACCGGTCTCGTGGAGGAATAATAGGTGAATGATTGTGAAGGCTGCAATTAGAAACGGGAATAGGAAGTGGAAGGCGAAGAATCGGGTAAGGGTGGCGTTATCAACTGAAAATCCGCCTCAGATTCACTCTACAAGCATGTTTCCTACGTAGGGGACAGCTGAAAGGAGGTTGGTGATAACGGTGGCCCCTCAGAAAGACATCTGCCCTCAGGGGAGGACATAGCCAACGAAAGCAGTTATTATGACCAGGAGTAATAAGACAACGCCGACGTTTCATGTTTCTTTATAGAGGTAGGAGCCGTAGTACAGGCCTCGTCCGATGTGGAGGTAGATGCAGATGAAAAAGAAAGATGCGCCGTTGGCATGGAGGTTTCGGATGAGTCAGCCGTAGTTCACGTCTCGGCAAATGTGGGCGACGGATGAAAAAGCTGTAGTAATGTCGGATGTGTAGTGCATGGCGAGGAATAGTCCGGTGATAATTTGTGCTACTAGGCAAAGTCCTAATAGGGAGCCGAAGTTTCATCATGCTGAGATACTTGAGGGGGTGGGTAGGTCGATTAGTGCGTCGTTTGCGATTTTTAGGAGGGGGTGAGTCTTTCGTAGGTTTGCCATTAGGGTTCTTGTAGTTGAATAACAACGGTGGTTTTTCAAGCCATTAGTCTAGGTTAAAATCCTGGCGGGAACTATGACTTATATTGTGTTTTTATTTTTAGTTGGTTTGGTTCTAGGTCTTATTGCAGTTGCATCTAATCCGTCTCCATATTTTGCTGCCTTGGGATTGGTAGTGGTGGCAGGCATGGGGTGTGGGGTGTTGGTGGGACATGGGGGATCGTTCTTATCTTTGGTTTTGTTTTTGATTTATCTGGGGGGAATGCTTGTGGTGTTTGCGTACTCCGCGGCTTTGGCCGCTGAGCCCTACCCTGAAACATGGGGAAGTCGGCCAGTGGCATTTTATATGATGGTGTATCTGTTGGGCGTTGTTTTAGTTGGTTGGGCCCTTTGAGGGGGGTGGTATGAGGGTTCTTGGGTATCTTCGGATGAGATATTTGAGTTTTCTGTTGTTCGCGGGGATGTTGGAGGGGTAGCAGTGATGTATTCGTCAGGTGGGGGTCTGTTGGTAATTGGTGCTTGAGTTCTTTTGCTCACTCTATTCGTAGTGTTAGAGCTGACACGTGGGTTAAGTCGGGGGGCTCTTCGGGCAGTTTAGGAGAAAATAAGTAGTAAAGCTAGTGTTAAGGTTAGGAAGAAAATGGTGAGGTATGTTTTAATTATCCCTTGTTGGATATTGCTTGTTGTTGTGATTAGGGGGAGGAGGGTGCTTGATATGGCTTTGGGGCCTGTTTTTTCTAACCAGGTTTGGTCAATTATTTGGCTGGCTGCGGTTTGCCCTAGGGCCAGGTTGAGTTTAGGGGTTAGGCGATGCATGATCGAGGGGAAAAAGCCCAGTATGTTTGAGAAATGGTGGGTTGGCTGGTGCGGGATGGTTTTAAATTGTTTGTTTGTGAGGGATGCTAGTTCTAGGGCAATAAGTAGTCCGATGATCGTGACGGTGAGAGCGGCTAGTTTGAGGGGCAGGGGTATAGATATGATTGGTGTTTTGGTGGGGAGTAGGTTTGAGGTAATTAATAGTCCTGCAACAATGCTCCCTCAGGCTAGTCGTTTGATGGGGTTGATTACAGCTAGGTTGTTTTCATTGATGGGTGATAGAGCGTTGAACCGGGGGTAGCCCATGCTTACGAAGAAAACCACACGTAGGCTGTAGACGGCTGTAAAGGAAGTGGCGATAAGGGTTAGGATGAGGGCTCAGGCGTTGAGGTGGGATGTGTTTAGGGCTTCAATGATGGCATCTTTGGAGAAAAAGCCTGCTAAAAAGGGGGTGCCTGTTAGGGCGAGGCTGCCGATAGTCAGACAGGAGGATGTGAAGGGAGCAAGATGGTGTATTCCCCCTATTTTTCGGATGTCCTGTTCGTCGTTTAAGCTGTGAATGATTGAGCCGGAGCATAAAAAGAGCATGGCTTTGAAGAATGCGTGGGTGCAGATGTGTAGGAAGGCAAGTTGTGGTTGGTTAAGACCAATAGTGACTATTATCAAGCCGAGCTGGCTGGAGGTGGAAAAGGCAACGATTTTTTTGATGTCGTTTTGGGTGAGGGCGCAGGTGGCGGTAAATAGAGTAGTTATGGCGCCCAAGCAGAGACAGGTGGTTAGAGCTGGTTGGTTGTTTTCTAAGAGGGGGCTCATGCGGATTAGAAGGAAAATGCCAGCAACAACTATTGTGCTTGAGTGCAGTAGGGCAGAGACCGGCGTAGGACCTTCTATGGCAGACGGCAGTCAGGGATGGAGGCCAAATTGGGCTGATTTTCCAGTGGCGGCGAGAATGAGGCCGAGGAGGGGGAATGTTAGGTCAAAGTCTTGAGAGGTGGCGAACATTTGTTGTATTTCTCAAGAGTTGAGGTTGGTTGCTAGTCAAGCTATAAAGAAGATTAAGCCAATGTCTCCGACGCGGTTATAGAGAACTGCTTGCAGGGCGGCGGTGTTTGCGTCTGCTCGGCCGTACCATCAACCAATTAGGAGGAAGGATATGATTCCGACACCTTCCCAGCCGATAAAGAGTTGGAATATATTGTTTGCTGTAACTAGAATGATTATGGCAATTAAAAAAATTAGTAAGTACTTAAAGAAGCGATTTATGTAGGGGTCAGAGTGTATGTATCAAGATGCAAACTCAAGGATAGACCAGGTTACGTAAAGGGCGACGGGGGTGAAGATGATGGAGTAGTGGTCGAATTTAAGGCTGATGTTGAGGTCGAAAGTAAAGATGTTTGCTCAATTTCAGCTTGTGGTAATCACTTCGGCACCCTCGGTGAGGAATAAGAATAGTGGTAGGAGGCTGACAAAGAAGGCTAGTTTGACGGCTGTTTTTACATGTGACAGGGCCCACTGGGGTTTGCTGGGTTTGTGGTGGAGGGCTGAGATTACTGGAAATGAGAGGGTGGCGAAAATGACGAAAAGGCAGGTTGTTATTGTGATAGAGGTAGGATGCATAGCTGCTACTTGGATTTGCACCAAGAGTTTTTGGTTCCTAAGACCAACGGATGAGCTGTTATCCTTTAGAAGCTCTGAGTGAGCTCTGGGGTTCAACCAAAGTGGTGAAGATTAGCAGTCTTCATTGCTAGCGGGCCTCTCTCGGTGGGTAAGGGGATTTTAACCCCTGTTTTTAGAATCACAATCTAATGTTTTGAGTTTAAACTATACCTACAGGCGGTTCACCCTCAGATTAACTCAGGCTTGAGGGTGAGGAGGATGAGTGGGAGTAGGTGGAGCGCTATTAGTAGATGTTCTCGTGAGTGGGTGGGGTCAAGGGCAATGATGTGGGTGGGGACGGTACTGCGTTGGGTTGTTAGGAACATGTGGAGGGAGTAGGCGGCTGTGATAAGGGTGCCGGCTCCTGTCAGGGCCAGAGTTCATCATGATCAATTAAACAGGGATGTGATGATAATCAGCTCCCCTATGAGATTTGGAAGAGGGGGGAAAGCCAAGTTGGCAAGGCTGGCAATAAATCATCAGGTGGTCATTAGAGGTAGGATTATTTGTAGGCCTCGGGCCAGGATTATAGTTCGGTTATGTGTACGTTCGTAGTTAGTGTTGGCTAGGCAGAATAAGGCGGATGATGTTAATCCGTGGGCAATTATGAGGATTAGAGCGCCTGTGAAGCCTCAGGGGGTTTGGACCAGGATGCCGCCTACAACGAGGCCCATATGGCTAACTGAAGAGTAGGCAATAAGGGCTTTTAGGTCTGCTTGACGTAAGCAGATTGAGCCCGTTATGATTACGCCTCATAATGCAAGAATAATGAAAGGGTAGCTTAGTTCTTTGGTCAGGGGTTCCAGCATAGGTATTATTCGCATTATACCATAGCCCCCAAGTTTTAAGAGAACGGCGGCAAGCACTATGGAGCCAGCGATGGGGGCTTCAACGTGTGCTTTTGGAAGTCACAGGTGGACACCATAGAGGGGTATTTTAACCATAAAGGCTAAAAGACATCCGGCCCATCACAGTTTGTCTGCGTAAGTCAGGAGTTGGGGGTGGGTGGCGTATTGTAGGGTTAGCAAGGAAAGGGTTCCTGCGGAGTTCTGAAGGAGTAATAGGGCGATGAGTAGGGGAAGGGACCCCGCCAGGGTGTAGAATAGAAAGTAGGTGCCGGCATTTAAGCGTTCTGTTTGGTTCCCTCAGCGGGTGATAATAATTAGGGTTGGGATTAGGGTGGCTTCAAATATAATGTAAAATATGAGGATTTCAGTGGCGGTAAATGTCAAGATTAGGAAAAACTGGAGGGAGATGAGGAGTGTGATGTAGGTTCGTTGGCGATTGATTGGTTCGTGGGCGGTGTGGTTTTGGCTTGCCAGGATTATTAGGGGAAGAAGCCAGCAGGTAAGGACTAGTAGTGGGGTTGATAGGGAGTCTGTGGCTATGTAAGAGTTAAGGTAAGATCAGCCAGTTTCTGATATGTTTTTTAATCAAGACAGGCTAATTAATGCGATGATAAGACTATGGGCCAGGGTTGTGGGCCACAGTCATTTTTTAGGGGTTGCCCAGGTTGTGGGAATTAGCATTAAGGTGGGGATTAGTAGTTTTAACATTGTAGGAGGCTTAGGCTTTGAAGGTGGTCGGTGCCGTGTGTGCGGGCGGTGGCAACTAGTAGGGCAAGGCCTGCGCCAGCTTCGCAGGCTGAAAATGCCAGAAGGAGTATTGGTGCGGCCGAGAAGTTTGTGACGTTGAACTGTAGGGATCAGAGAGATAGTGCAACAAATAGGGATAGTATCATTCCTTCTAGGCAGAGTAGGGCGGAGAGGAGATGGGTTCGGTGGAATGCTAGGCCGGTGAGGCCTAGGATGAAGGTTGATGAAAAGGTGAAGTGGACAGGGGTCATGAGGTAATTATGGAATCTAACCATAGGCTTTTGAGCCGAAATCAAATGTTTTTATTAAACTAATCACCCATTCAGCCCACTCTAGGCCTCCCTGCAATCATTCATAAATTAGGCCGAGGGTCAGAAGGGATAGGACAACTGTTGCTCAGATAAAGGTGAGAAATGGGGTTGCCAGTTGGTCCCCCCAAGGGAGTGGGAGCAGTAGGGCAATTTCCAGGTCAAAGAGAAGGAATAGGATGGCGACTAGGAAGAAGCGGAGGGAAAAGGGGAGTCGGGCTGAGCCAAGGGGGTCAAACCCACATTCGTAGGGGGAGAGTTTTTCGGAGTCGGAGTTTATGTGTGGGAGCCAAAAGGAGACAAGGGCCAAAATCAGGGTCAGGAGGAGGGCTAGTGTAATGGAGGTGATAATGAGGCTCATTATCTTTCCTTGGAGTTTAACCAAGATCGGGTGATTGGAAGTCACTTATACTTCTTGTACTAGAAAGATTAGGATCCTCATCAATAGATAGAGATGTAGAGGAATAGTCATACGACGTCTACGAAATGTCAGTATCAGGCGGCGGCTTCGAACCCGAAGTGGTGTTCAGAAGTGAAGTGGTATCGAATTTGTCGGAGTAGGCACACTGCTAGGAATGTGGAGCCGATGATGACGTGCAGTCCGTGGAATCCGGTGGCCACAAAGAAAGTTGAGCCATAAACACCGTCTGCAATTGTGAAGGGGGCTTCGTAGTACTCCATGGCTTGAAGAAGTGTGAAGTAAAAGCCCAAGAGAATGGTTAGGGCTAAAGACTGGATGGCTTGTTTTCGTTCCCCGGCCATGATGCTGTGGTGGGCTCAGGTGACGGTTACCCCAGAGGCTAGTAGAACGGCTGTGTTAAGGAGAGGGACCTCGAATGGGTCTAAAGGGGTGATACCGGTGGGGGGTCAATGGCCGCCTAGCTCGGGGGTGGGGGCGAGGCTTGAGTGGTAGAAAGCTCAGAAGAATCCCAAGAAGAAGAAAACTTCCGAGGTGATAAACAGAATCATTCCGTAGCGAAGACCCTTTTGGACAGGCGGAGTGTGGTGTCCCTGGAAAGTGCCCTCTCGAATAATATCCCGTCATCACTGGTACATGGTTAAGAGAAGGAGGATTAAGCCTAAAGATATTAGAATGGTGGAGTTGAAGTGGAATCAAATTGCAAGACCAGATGTTATAAGTAGGGCAGCAACTGCCCCTGTTAGTGGTCAGGGGCTTGGGTCGACTATGTGATATGCATGTGCTTGATGGGCCATTAGACGTTTTCTTGTAGGTATAGGCTTAGGAGGAGTACGAAGACATATGCTTGGATTATAGCTACTGCGACTTCGAGGAGGGTGAGTAGGAATAAAAGAGTGGCTGTTAGGATTGCTACTGTTGGTATTAGTGGGAGGAGGACGAATGCGGCAGTAGCAATTAGTTGAATTAGGAGGTGGCCAGCTGTGAGATTGGCTGTCAGTCGGACCCCCAGGGCCAAGGGGCGAATGAGGAGGCTAATGGTTTCGATAATGATGAGGACAGGGATTAGAAGCGTAGGGGTTCCTTCAGGGAGGAGATGTCCTAGTGCATGTGTCGGCTGGGTTCGGAGGCCAATAATTACTGTTGCTAATCACAGGGGGACGGCGAACCCCATGTTTATTGACAGCTGGGTGGTTGGGGTAAAGGTATATGGTAGAAGGCCTAGAGTATTTAGAGTGATCAGGAAGACTATTAGAGAGGTGAGCAGAAGGGCCCATTTGTGGCCGCCTACATTTAGAGGGAGAAGTAGTTGTTGGGTGAACCGGTTAATGAATCAGCCCTGAAGGGTGGAAAGTCGGTTGTTTAATCAGCGAGATGAGGGGGTGGGGAAGAGAACTCAGGGAAGGGCAAGGGCAATGGCAATTAGTGGAATGCCAAGGAGTGTGGGGCTTGCAAATTGATTGAAAAAGCTTAGTGTCATGGTCAGTTTCAAGGTTCTGTTTTGGAAATTTCAGTACTTAGGGGGGTGGGCTCATTTGGAAAGTTGTGGGCTAAAATTTTTTGGGGGATGATTATCAAGAAAATGAATCAAGAGAAGATAAGGATGGCAAATCAGGGGCTGGGGTTGAGCTGAGGCATGTCGCTAGGGGTGGTTGGTAGGCACCAATCTTTAGCTTAAAAGGCTAACGCTGTTGACCAATTTAGCTTCTTAGCGAGGCGTCTTCGAGTATTAGGGAGGATCAGTTTTCAAAGTGTTCTAGAGGTACAGCTTCAATTACAATGGGTATAAAGCTGTGGTTAGCACCGCAGATTTCTGAACATTGTCCGTAGTAGACCCCGGGGCGGGAGATAATAAAGGCTGTTTGATTTAAGCGGCCGGGGACCGCGTCAAGTTTTACCCCAAGAGAGGGGACGGCCCAAGAATGGAGAACATCGTCGGCTGAGACCAAGAGTCGTACGGGGGATTCTACGGGAATAACTATTCGGTGGTCGGTTTCTAGGAGCCGGAATTGACCGGGGGCCAGGTCTTGGGTTGGGATCATGTAGGAGTCGAAGCCCAGGTCTTCGTAGTCAGTGTATTCGTAGCTTCAATACCACTGATGTCCTATTGTTTTAATTGTCAGGTGTGGGTCATTGATCTCGTCTATAAGGTAAAGAATTCGTAGGGAGGGCAGTGCGATCAGGATTAGGATGATAGCTGGGAGGATTGTTCATACGATTTCGATTTCTTGGGAGTCCAGAATGTTTTTGTTAGTGAGCTTGGTGGTTACCATGGCCACAATAATGTAAAGGACTAGAGTGCTGATTAGGAAAACGATTATTAGGGTGTGGTCGTGGAAATGGAGGAGCTCTTCTATTACAGGTGAAGCTGCATCTTGAAGTCCTAGTTGTGAGGGATGTGCCATTAATAAACAAGATACGCAAGTTTTTAACTTGCAACTCTGCCTTGACAAAGCAGTGTAATGGTCGTTTTACTAGTATCTTATGAAGAAAGTGACAGAGCGGTTATGTGGTTGGCTTGAAACCAATTTACGGGGGTTCAATTCCTTCCTTTCTCGTTAGTTTGAGCGGACCTGTACAAAGGCTGGTTCTTCGAATGTGTGGTAAGGGGGAGGGCAGCCGTGAAGTCATTCCGCATTTGTAGATGTTAGCTCTGTTGCTGTAACCTCTCGTTTAGTGACAAAGGCTTCTCAGATGATGTACAGGAACATTGTTACTGCTACTAGAGAAATTATAGATCCAATGGAGGAGATTGTGTTTCAGAGGGTGTACGCGTCCGGGTAGTCCGAGTATCGTCGGGGTATTCCGGCTAGGCCTAGGAAGTGTTGTGGGAAGAATGTCAGGTTGACTCCGATAAACATTACTCCAAAGTGGATTTTTGTTCAAGTGCTGTGAAGGGTGTAGCCTGAGAATAGGGGGAATCAGTGAATAAATGCGCCCATGATGGCGAAGACAGCTCCCATTGAGAGAACGTAGTGGAAGTGGGCTACTACGTAGTATGTGTCGTGTAGAATAATGTCAAGGGAGGAGTTGGCTAAGACAATGCCCGTGAGGCCCCCAATTGTAAACAGGAAGATGAAGCCGAGGGCTCACAGGAGAGGTGTTTCTCATTTGATAGCCCCTCCGTGAAGAGTGGCTAATCAGCTGAAAACTTTTACGCCGGTGGGAATTGCGATGATTATTGTGGCGGACGTAAAGTAGGCTCGTGTGTCCACATCTAGGCCTACAGTGAACATGTGATGGGCTCAGACGATGAAGCCTAAAAGGCCGATGGCCATTATTGCTCAGACTATACCCATGTAGCCGAAAGGTTCTTTTTTGCCGGAATAGTAGGCTACGATATGGGAGATCATTCCGAAGCCCGGGAGGATAAGAATGTATACTTCGGGGTGCCCAAAGAATCAGAATAGGTGTTGGTAGAGGATGGGGTCTCCTCCCCCTGCCGGGTCGAAGAAAGTGGTGTTTAGATTACGGTCTGTGAGTAGCATCGTGATGCCAGCGGCTAGGACCGGTAGTGAGAGAAGCAGAAGGACGGCGGTGATCAGGATGGCCCATACGAAGAGGGGTGTTTGGTATTGTGAGATAGCAGGAGGTTTTATGTTAATAATTGTTGTAATGAAATTAATAGCGCCCAGGATTGAAGAAACCCCCGCAAGGTGCAGGGAGAAGATGGTTAAGTCTACGGAAGCTCCTGCATGGGCCAGGTTGCTGGCTAGAGGGGGGTAAACTGTTCAGCCAGTTCCTGCACCAGCTTCTACTGCGGAGGAGGCAAGCAGGAGAAGGAAAGATGGGGGAAGAAGTCAGAAGCTTATGTTGTTTATTCGTGGGAATGCCATGTCTGGGGCACCGATCATAAGTGGTACAAGTCAGTTTCCGAAACCGCCGATCATTATTGGCATTACCATAAAGAAAATTATTACAAAGGCGTGTGCTGTAACGATTACATTATAAATCTGGTCGTCCCCGAGAAGGGCGCCGGGCTGGCTTAGTTCTGCCCGAATTAGAAGGCTTAAGGCTGTGCCCACTATGCCGGCTCAAGCACCAAATACTAGATAAAGGGTGCCGATGTCTTTGTGATTAGTCGAGAAGAATCAACGTGTGATTGCCACAGGTAGGATGGCTGAGTTTTAAGCGGTGGATTGTAGCCCCATAGACAGAGGTTAAATTCCTCTTCCTGCCAAGCCCTGAGGTGTCCTACATATTAGATTGCAAATCTAAAGAAGCAGACTAATAATCTGCCGGGGCTTTCCCCCGCCTATTTTTTTCCGGCTAGGCGGGGGAAAGGTAGACGGATGCTCGCTGGTTTGGGCGCTTAGCTGTTAACTAAGAGTTTGTAGGTTCGAGGCCTGCCTGTCTAGAAAGGCTTTAGCTTAATTAAAGCGTCTGTTTTGCATGCAGAAGATGTGGGGTAATATCCTGCAAGTCTTAACAGGGACTGGGAGGTTTTCACTCCCGCTTAGGGCTTTGAAGGCCCTTGGTCTGGTGTTAACCTAAGTCTCTTAGAAGGTTAATAGTACGATTGTGGCAGGTGTGAGGGGGAGTATAAAGAGGGAGAGGGCAGTAAAAATGGTCATGGGTATTGTTGTTTGGAGGTGTGGCAATCGCCAGGGTGTGGTGCCGGTTGGGCTGTTTGGGGAGAGGGTTAGGGCCATGGTGTAGGAGAGACGAAGGTAGAAATAAAGGCTTAGTAAGGCAGTGAGGGCTGCGAACGTGGCTGCTAGTGGAAGGTCTTGTTTAGTTAGTTCTTGAAGGATGAGTCATTTTGGCATAAACCCTGATAGTGGGGGGAGTCCCCCAAGTGATAGTAAGAGGAGGGGGGCAATTGAGGCCAATATGGGGGATTTGGCTCAGGATGTTGCGAGTGTGTTGATGTTGGTTGCTTGGTTTAGTTTGAAAATTAAGAAGAGGGAGGAGGTCATGATAATGTATATTAGAAGGGCTAGGAGGGTGAGGGAGGGGGCGAATTGCAGGATGAGAAGTATTCAACCCAGGTGGGCAATTGATGAGTAGGCAAGGATTTTTCGTAGTTGTGTTTGGTTTAATCCGCCTCAGCCTCCAACGAGTGTTGATGTAAGTCCTAGAAAGATTAGGATGGAAGTATTTGGTTGAATTTGAAGGAGTAGGGCAAATGGCGCGAGTTTTTGTCAGGTTGACAGGATGAGGCCGGTGGTTAAATCTAGGCCCTGAAGTACTTCTGGTAGTCATGAGTGTATTGGGGCTAAGCCAATTTTTAAAGCTAATGATAGGAGGACCATATTGGTTGGGATTGGGTGGGCTATTTGTAGGATATCCCATTGGCCTGTGAGTCAGGCGTTGGTGGTGCTGGCAAAGAGAATTGTTGCGGCTGCGGTGGCCTGTGTGAGGAAATATTTGGTAGTTGCTTCGACCGCGCGGGGGTGGTGGTGGCGGGCTATTAGTGGGAGGATTGCAAGGGTGTTAATCTCTAGGCCCATTCAGGCGAGTAGTCAGTGTGAGCTTGCAAATGTAATTGTGGTGCCGAGGCCTAGGCCGAATAGAAGGGTGGCCAAGATGTAGGGGTTCATTAGTAAAGGTAGGGGTTTCACCTACATTCTTGGGGTATGGGCCCAAAAGCTTGTGTTAGCTGACTTTACTAGGAAGTGGTGTAGTGGAAGCACTAAGAGTTTTGATCTCTTTAGGTTGGGTTCGAGTCCCTTCTTTCTAAGGAGTCGGAGGGACTTTAACCCTCATAATACACTACATCAAAGTGGTCCTTTGTTTCAGGCACGACTCCTGTGGTTATAGTTGTGGTGGCAAGCCGGCAAAGGCGGTGGGTAGTGCAAGATGTCAGATTACTAGTGCTAGTGTTAGTGGCAGGAAGTTTTTTCAGATCAGGTGCATGAGCTGGTCGTATCGGAAGCGGGGGTAGGAGGCTCGTACCCATAGGAAAAGTATGGACAGGAGAGAGGCTTTTACTATTAGATTAACTGCTGTAAGTTCTGGGAAAATGGGGATGTGAGAGGCACCTAGGAAGAGCGTGGTTGATAGTGTGTTTATCAATAGAATGTTGGCGTATTCTGCCAGGTAGAACAGGGCGAATGGGCCTGCGGCATATTCTACGTTGAAGCCTGAGACTAGTTCGGATTCGCCTTCGGTTAAGTCAAAGGGTGTTCGGTTGGTTTCTGCTAGGGTAGATGTGAACCATATTGCGGCAAGGGGTCAGGCGGGTAGGATGAGCCAGATGCTTTCTTGTGTGATGTTGAAGGTTTGTAGTGTAAAGCCCCCCGAAAAGATAATGATGGTTAGGAGGATGAGTCCCAGGCTGACTTCATATGAAATTGTTTGGGCTACAGCACGTAGGGCCCCAATTAGGGCATATTTTGAATTTGATGCTCAGCCTGAGCCTAGGATAGAGTAGACTGCAAGGCTGGACAGGGCCAGAATAAATAGAATGCCCAGGTTGAGGTCTGCCATTGGATAGGGGAGGGGTAGGGGAATTCACAGGGAAAGGGCGAGGGTAAGGGCTAGGATTGGGGTAATAAGGAATAGTGCAGGGGAGGACGTTGAGGGGCGGACGGGTTCTTTGATGAATAGTTTTACGCCGTCAGCGATTGGTTGTAAAAGGCCGTAGGGGCCAACAATGTTTGGGCCTTTTCGTAGTTGTATGTAGCCTAGTACTTTTCGTTCTAAGAGGGTGAGGAATGCAACGGCAAGGAGGACGGGGACAATAAAGGCTAATGGGTTAATAATGTGGGTGGTGAGGAACGAGATCATAGTTAGGGAGAGGAGTTGAACCTCTGTGGAAAGGGCTTAGGTCTTTAGCAGTAACCGGGCTCTGCCACCCCAACAAGCCATTATATTTGGCGGGAGAATCATGTCCTTTTGCCTAATTTAGTTGTTTTCATTAGGTAGGGGGGAGGCATACTTATAGCAGGGGCCTCTTTTTTTCGGTCCTTTCGTACTAGAAAAAAACATGTCATAGATAGAAACTGACCTGGATTACTCCGGTCTGAACTCAGATCACGTAGGACTTTAATCGTTGAACAAACGAACCCTTAATAGCGGCTGCACCATTAGGATGTCCTGATCCAACATCGAGGTCGTAAACCCCCTTGTCGATATGGACTCTAGAAGGGGATTGCGCTGTTATCCCTAGGGTAACTCGGTTCGTTGATCGGTCATGCCGGATCTTTTGGTTAGATGTTCTATTGCTTAGAGCCGTGGCTCTTGGTTTTAGGAGTGGTTTTCCCATTCCACATGGGGGTTTTGTATTCCCCGCGGTCGCCCCAACCAAAGACAGGGGAGCAGGGTCCTTTTGGTTTTGTCCTTTTGCCAGGGGTGTTTGACAAGGGCTGCTCTGGTGTCTAAAGCTCCATAGGGTCTTCTCGTCTTATGTTGTTATCCCCGCTTCTGCACGGGGAGATCAATTTCATTGACTTGAAAAAGGAGACAGTTAGGCCCTCGTTATGCCATTCATACGGGTCTTCATTTAAAAGACAAGTGATTGCGCTACCTTTGCACGGTCAAAATACCGCGGCCGTTGAACTTAGTGTCACTGGGCAGGCGGGACCTCTTATTTTTAAACTACAAGAGGCGATGTTTTTGGTAAACAGGCGAGGCTTGGGGTGTTTGCCGAGTTCCTTCTTTTTCTTTTAGTCTTTCCTTGGGGGCACGCCAGTGTGGGCTTAACGGTTGTTTTTTGGGGGGTTTTCTGGTTGTTTATTGGTTGTGCATTACCCTCTTTGTTTGGGGCCGGTAATGTTCGGTGGGGGGTCCGTTCCGATGTATGTGCGTGCTAGGAGAGAGGTAGGTGCTCTCTTATTACTCATTTTAGCATTGGTGCTTTCATGTTTGCATGAAACAGTCTAGTAGAAAGTAGGGGTTTAAGAGTGGATTATCCGGATTATAGGGGTTTTGATATGTCTGAGCTTTAACGCTTTCTGTTTAGGTGGCTGCTTTTAGGCCCACTAAAACATTTTCCCTTTGGTAGTGTGATCTTTATCCTCCTAAAAAAGTTGTATCTTAAGTCAAATGGGCTGTACCCCGTTTGACTAACTCTCCTGTCTTCTTGTACAACTAAGGGTATTAGGAATCGTGTGAATGAAGAAGGTAGGGGGCTGAACTTATATTCAATTTCTAGACAACCAGCTATAACTAAGTTCGGTAGGTTTGTCACCTCTACTCAAAGCTCTTCCCACTCTTTTGCCACAGAGACGGGTTGGCCCTAAAATAGGCTGTCTTGGAGTAGCTCACTTAGTTTCGGGGGGTCAAACTAAAGTGCTCTTTGCTTGGGCTTACTGGCTAAATCATGATGCAAAAGGTACGAGGGTTAATCTCTGCTTTTTTGTACTTTACTGGGTTGTTTCATTACTCTTTCAGCGTTCCCTTGCGGTACTTTTTCTATAGCTCCGTGTGTCCTTTTCTGTCTCCCGTACTAAGGTGGAAGAATGATTTAGTTAGTGTGTTTGGTTGTGTATTTGGGGTTATTTATGGTGATTTTTTGGTTTTATGGGGTGGGGCTAGCTGTTCGGCTCAGGGCGATCCGATTTGCACGGATGACTTCTCGGTGTAAGGGAGATGCTTTTCTGTCTTAGCTACACTCTGATTTTTCCAAGTGCACCTTCCGGTACACTTACCATGTTACGACTTGCCTCCCCTTAACAGTGTTTGTGTTATTAATTATAATTTAAGTTAAGTTAGGGGAGGGTGACGGGCGGTGTGTGCGCGCTTTAGGGCCGGTTTCAGTGGAGCACTCTATTCTCCGCTTACTGCTAAATCCTCCTTCGGATGAACATTTCAGTTCATCATTCGTATTCACTATGGTAGTGAATGTAGCCCATTTCTTCCCCTCTCATGCGCTACACCTCGACCTGACGTTTTGGGTTGTACCAATTTTGCTTACTATTAAACCTTCATAGGGTAAGCTGACGACGGCGGTATATAGGCGGGGTAAACAAGGGAGGGTGAGGTTAAACGGGGGTTATCGGTTCTAGAACAGGCTCCTCTAGGTGGATCTTAAGCACCGCCAAGTCCTTTGGGTTTTAAGCTTATGCTCGTAGTTCCCTGGCGAATAGCTGATGTAGGGTGCTATCAACGTTTACGGCTAAGCATAGTGGGGTATCTAATCCCAGTTTGTTTCTTAGCTTTCGTGGGTTCGGGTGTTGTAAAGCCACTTTCGTAGTTGGTCTTCTTACTTTCGAATGCGTATAACAGCTTTGAAGGTGTTCGGCTTTAGTTTATAGTTTTTCTTAACCACGCTTTACGCCGTTGACTATCAACTTGGGTCTCTCGTATAACCGCGGTGGCTGGCACGAGTTTTACCGACTCTCTTGGCCTTAACTAAGTCAAGTTTTCACTTATGGCTTAATGTTTATCACTGCTGAGTTCCCTTGGGGGTGTGGCTGAGCAAGGCGTTGTGGGCTGGGTGTATTGAGCCTGATACCGGCTCCTTGTTCTCGGGCGGAGAACTGAGGGGCATTTTCACAGGGGTGCGGATACTTGCATGTGTAAGTGTAGCTACAGTCGATAGTAAAGTCAGGACCAAACCTTTGTGCTTACGGGGCTTTTTAGGGCCCATCTTAACGTCTTCAGGGTTATGCTTTAAATTTAAGCTACGTTAGC
>NW_027125485.1:0-1000 GCF_033026475.1 Channa argus | reverse complement strand
TTGCATGATGATGTGTCGCTTTGTGGTTAGATGCTACCCTCTGGAATTGACACCCTACGTGGCCAGTTTCTGTAGTGTAGTGGTTATCACATTCGCCTAACACGCGAAAGGTCCCTGGTTCGAAACCAGGCAGAAACACTGTTGCTGTCAGTGCACAGTCAGCCTGGTTGGAGTGTCTTGTAAAAGGGGTTGTCTCAGTTCTAACAATGCGAAAGGCAACACTTTTGGTTTTAGTACTACAAAGTTCCATAAAGATCTTGTCATCCCAAAGCCCCTTAGGAGTAATCTTCCGCGACTGTTTCATTCACTTTGCTGGGAAGCTACGCTCTGAAGAAGTTTGTCCAAGTGGCCGGTTTCTGTGGTGTAGCGGTTATCACGTTCGCCTCACACGCGAAAGGTCCCTGGTTCGAAACCAGGCAGAAACACTATTGTTGTTATTTTAAGATGACATGCACACTCAAGCTGTGTCAGTGGGTTGACTAAGTTCTTACGAATGCTTGCTCAGTAAAACAACCTGAAATCACAGAATGGCACAAATAGACAAAAGAGACAAAAAAACAAAAGATTACGCCAGGGTAGTCGCTGAATAAAGGCTGTGTGTCTTTGACAGAGCGGACGATTAAGTCAAGTCAAGTCAAGTCAAGTGGCTTTTATTGTCATTTCTACTATACACAGTGGTACACAGTACACAGTAGAAACGAGATAACGTTCCTCCAGAACCAAGGTGCTACAAAACAACACAAGCTATGTAAAGTGCATCGAGTTCAACCTAGTGCAAACAGTGCAGATGAAAAACAGTAATGACAGACAGTGTAGACGGACAACACAAAATAACACAGGACAGGACAAAAAACCTAAGATAGTGCCGACCAGTAAACCTATTGTATACTATTTTACAGTACAGTACAGTCAAGTGTGCCAAAGGTACAAAAAAAGCAGCATGTAAACAGTATAGTGCATTTGAATGTCCGGCATGTATACAGTGCAATTGCAGTGGAAT
>NW_027125484.1:0-1000 GCF_033026475.1 Channa argus | reverse complement strand
TGACACAGCTTGAGTGTAAATGTCATCTTAAAATAACAACAATTGTGTTTCTGCCTGATTTCAGGCCAGGGACCTTTCACGTGTTAGGCAAACTTAATAACCGCTACACCACAGATACCGGCGACTTTGACGAGCTACTTCAGAGCGTAGGCAAAAGCAGGCTTTCACATTCAGGCCCGTAGGTAACGTTCCTTTTCAAATGCAGATTGCCGGAGAACGTAGGGGCGTAATTTGACAAGTGATGCCTTTTTGTCCAACCTTGAGCGATTAAAAGTAATGGCATCAGAACAGCGTAACTACACCAGGGGCATGGCCGGGCCCAGTGCTGTTCCAGTCCTCGTTAGTATAGTGGACAGGATCTCCGCCTGTTGTAATTGACATCCTAGGGCTGCTGCTGCAAGTGCAGCTATTTTTCATTGGAGAAAGTCTCTATTTCGATTAATAGTATGTGGTGGCTTTGTCCAAACTGAGGCTGTTTAAAAAATGGTTCTTAACTTTCTTCTGTAGTCTCGCATAACCCTTTTCGATTTCTTTGACCAATTTGCACATGCTGTTTACCATATTGCGTGCACCAAGAAGAGGGCATGCAATTGCAGGAAAGGAACTCCTCAACAGGTAACTCAAAACTGAAATTGAACGACGACCATTGCAAGCATGTGTAAGAACTTAGTCAACCCACTGACACAGCTTGAGTGTGAATGTCATCTTAAAATAACAACAATTGTGTTTCTGCCTGGTTTCAGGCCAGGGACCTTTCACGTGTGAGGCGATCTTGATAACCGCTACACCACAGAAATCAGCGA
This sequence comes from Channa argus, assembly GCF_033026475.1. Taxonomy (NCBI): domain Eukaryota; kingdom Metazoa; phylum Chordata; class Actinopteri; order Anabantiformes; family Channidae; genus Channa; species Channa argus. Next base: position 197 of record NW_027125484.1, on the reverse strand, counting down.
CTTTGACGAGCTACTTCAGAGCGTAGCTTCCCAGCAAGAAGAATACCACGGTCGTGGAAGTTTACTCCTCAGGGGTTTTGGGATGAAAGGATCTTTATCGAACTTTGTAGTACTAAAACCAAAAGTGTTGCCTTTCTAATTGTTAGAGCTGAGACAACCCCTTTTACAAGGCAATCCACCCAGACTGACTGTGCACA
>NW_027125483.1:0-1000 GCF_033026475.1 Channa argus | reverse complement strand
TAGCCAACTATCTTTGAAACTAAAATGAAGTCCATTTAACATGACTTGCCTTCCATCTCCATGTACTTTTAAAAATGACAGCTGTTTATATGTCACCTGTGAGAGAGCGGATTTGATTCAGGTTGAGGTTCATCCAGGTTTTCAAGTTGGAAAAATTTTCATGACTGATCAGTCAGAATCTTTACTGACTTGTACTGTATACTTTACCAATTTGATTTCTTAAGAGAATTAAAAAAAGGTGCGTTTGAAGTGGTGGTGGTATAGTGGTGAGCATAGCTCCCTCCCCAGCCGTTGACCACGGTTTGATTCCCTGCCCTTGCAGTTGTCTTCTGTTTAGCGATTTGAAATTTGTGTGGTTTTTCGATACCTTAGAAATGTCAAAGTAAACATGTTTGTAGGGTAAAGAGAACAAGCTTTGTTCAGGCTAAAGAAAATGCGCTAGGAAAAGAGTCAAGAGTTGTTGGCTTTAAACAATCACGGCTCTAAATGACCTTCATTCAATCGATAGGTGTGGCCTCCTAATGATCGTTATCTTCCTGGGGATGTATGAAAGCCACTACAGCAATGGTGTCTGACACTGCTTACTCTGTTAGAGCGAGTCTTTACATGAACAAGTAGGGATCCGAGAGTCGTTGACAGCCAAATCTGTAAATTCTTCTTTAAAGGGATTGAAGACGGCTCTATTTCCTATTCCCATGTGTATGGCTTGCATTGGTGTGCAACCAGAGATGTAGCTCAGTGGTAGATGGCATGTGTTGCATGTAGAAGGCCTTGGGATCAATCCCTGGCATCTCCACATGCTTTTAAAAATGCCAGTCTGTTTATTTCTCACTTGTGAGAGAGCGGATCTGATTCAGGTTGAGGTTGATCCGGGTTTTAAAGTTGCAATAAGTTTCATGAAAGAAGCTAATTTACTAAATCTATACTGTCAACGGTCAATGAATCTCTGCAACAAGCGCAGCATCTGAACCAATATTCAGCGCACTGCAGACAAGAGCCA
>NW_027125482.1:0-1000 GCF_033026475.1 Channa argus | reverse complement strand
GAGAAGGAATAAACAGATTGTCATCAAACCGGCCGACAAAGGCAGTGTAGTGGTTATCATGGACAGACAACAGTACTTGTGGGAGGGCTACAGACAACTCCATGACAAAAATTATTACTCAGTGCTAGAAAGTCCCATCTACCCCGACACCATTCCTATGGTGGAGAAAATAGTTCAGTCATTGCATGACAAGATTCATCAATGCCAAGCAGAAAAGCCTACCTCTTAGGTGACCAAGAGCCAAGGGCCAGACTCTTTTACATGCTGCCCAAAATCCATAAAGACCCTGCTAAATGGAGCAAACCATATGAGATTCCCCCCAGCAGACCCATAGTGAAACCTACTTCACAGCTGAATACCTGGACTACTTCCTGAACCCACTGAACTGTCAGACACAGCAGCTATATCAAAGACACCTATGATTTTGTGGAGAAAACAAAACAGCTCCGCATCCCTCTGGATGCTATTTTGTTTACAATGGACATTGATAGTCTCTACACCAATATTGACATCCAAGAAGGCATACAGGCTGTCAAGAATGTCTTCTAAAAATATCCTGACAGGAGAAGACCAGATAGAGAGTTGCTTCAGCTCCTAGAAATTAATCTAAGGAGAAATGATTTTGATTTCAATGGTGAATACTTCCTACAAACCAAGGGCACTGCCATGGGCAAAAAGTTTGCCCCGGCCTATGCAAACATATTCATGGCAGAATGGGAAATGGCAGCTCTTGCCTCCTGCCCCAAGAAACCTCTACATTATTATAGATATTTGGATGACATATGGGGGGTCTGGACGCACTCTGGGTCAGACCTTGACTTGTTTTTGGCCACTCTGAACAACCACAATCCTTCCATACATTTAAAATCCACTACCAACAACAGATCAATTGACTTTCTGGACACAACCACATTTAAAGGGAAAAACTTCACACAAACCCACCAATTAGACATAAAAGTATTCTTCAAGGAAACAGACACACATGCACTACTCTTCAAAA
>NW_027125481.1:0-1000 GCF_033026475.1 Channa argus | reverse complement strand
TTTATCTCTGTCCCAAATTATCTTTGCATGCTTCACTATTTGAAAATATTCAAAATCTTAACGTGCTGCGTGACCAAGATTTTCTTATTTTTGTAATTTTTTGTAAAGTTTGTCCCCTTACATGTGCTTTTTCCAACTTAGGTGAGTTCGTGTTATTCTGAGGCTTCCTGTTGTGGACAAAAGTTCCATTATGTAAGCTTTTGCTGTTCCAACAATGACGAATTGACAATGACTAATATGTGCCTGTCATGTATTACTTAAACTCCAGTCACAGAAATAACCCATTGATGACCAATTAATATGTGGTAATCATTTCAACAGTGCTTCCAGAATCCTCATAGATTCTTCCACCTTCTGAATAAATAGATGACTTGATTTACTGGTCAAAAATGATATCGTTAATTCAATTCTCAGTTTAGTGCAACTTCTGAAATTGTCTCTCCCATTGTACACCTGGACCCTGGGCACAGTTTTTACACAGTAAAAGAAGCCCATGAGGATTCCAGAAGCACCTTCAGGGCATGTCCGTGTATTGTGAAACAACTTTCCAAGATCTGAAAAAAATTGCCATGTTTTTTGTTTGTTTGTTTGTTTTTATTGACTGATCCATTTGATTGACGTTACTGGAGTCTGAAACAAGCTTACTGTCGATTCTACAGACTTTATATTATAAAGTAAGCAATGCCTCAATCGGTTAACACCAATGAGGGTGCAATGTGCCATATTCGCCACTAAGAGGAGCTCTAGCTTTGCTGTGTGTTGTCCCCGCAGATTTCTCCCCCTCTTTCTCTTGCTACTCTCTCCCTTGTACATGCAACATGTTGCAGCTGAAGTCTCTGCATGTGGATTTTTGTTCATGGATAAAGTTACTTTTCTTATATATAGTTGCAGTTATTTTTAATGACAGAAGTTATCACAGTAAAACTGCAAGCATCCTTTTGGCAGTATAACAATGACACACAGATGCTTTAACCATTGAGCCACCAGGCTGCAATAAATG
>NW_027125480.1:0-1000 GCF_033026475.1 Channa argus | reverse complement strand
GCACAGGCCGGTTAGGAATTAAGAAAGAAACCGGTGCCCCCTCACGAGGAACCGGAAATGCACGGGCCATCCCCCGGGATCTCATTCCCACTCCGTCCCTGCACCATGTCTGGTTAGAGGGGTTGCGGGGACGCTGTCCCCGCTTTCCATAGTGGACCTCTGTCCACTGTTCTTGAGCTTGGTAGCTCATTTTAATAGAGTGTTATTTTAAATATATTAATAAACTAAAACAAATGAGGAAATATCAAAAATTCACTATAATTATAAATCAAATTGTTTTTAATGCAAAAAAATTGTATATTTCAATGATTTAAACCAAATGAAAAAATAAAAAAATTTGTAATAAAATTAAAATGTGTGTGTGTGTGTGTCAATATTTTTTTCTCCCTTTTCAAAAGAAATTAAATGAAAAATGTGCCCAAATGCAACGTTTCGACCCGAAGGGTCTTCTTCAGGCCAGGGCACAATGTAAAACTAATATGGTTGCAGGCTAAAGCTGATGTGATCAGTGTCACAGCAAGAGCAGAAATGAGCAGCTCCTGTCTGTGTTCCCTTTATATAGGCCCTCCCACCTTAATTGTTTTTTCGTGTTTCCTTTTTGCCAGCCCCAGTTTAAGCTTTGTTTTCTGTCAAATTTATAAATCCCTGTGACTTTTTAACCTAACTATCCCTTCAAATATTTATATCTATTTAAGTAATTATATTTATTCTACTATGTTAGTTATAAATTGTTATTGTTATTGTAAAATTGTTATTTTTATTCTCTTTTTAAACCCCAACTTTCTTTAGTCTACTATATAATTATTTATGTTCCTTATTTTCTTTAACTCCAAGGTTAGGATTAGGGGAAGGGGTTGGGCTCAGGAAAAAGAAAATGGGTGAGGGGTTAGGGTTAGGATAAAAAAAGTGGGTGGGGGTTAGGGTTAGGAGAAAGAAAGCAGGTGGAGGTTAGGGTTAGGAGAAAGAAAGTGGGTAGGGGTTTAGGGTTAGGAGAAAGAAA
>NW_027125478.1:0-1000 GCF_033026475.1 Channa argus | reverse complement strand
ACTGCATCGGAGACTTGACCACTCCCACAAAAAACACATCAAAAAATCTACCAAAAATCAAGGACACAATGTCATCTTCTCATTAGGAAGACAGCACACAGTATCAGGGAACCAGAGTGACAAGCGTCGGCCCGTGCCATGCCTTTGACTCTCTACTCCAAACCGCCCAGTCGACGGACGAAGCGGGGAGAGTCATCGAGATAAATTCATTTCACCTAACCCTCCACCTGCTTTCTTTCTCCTAACCCTAACCCCCACCCACTTTTTTATCCTAACCATAACCCCTCACCCATTTTCTTTTCCCTGAGCCCAACCCCTTCCCCCCTATATATATATATATATATATATATATATATATATATATATATATATATATATAAAAACTATTTATTTAAATTAGCTACAGAGCTCAAGAACAGTGGACAGAGGTCCACTATGGAAAGCGGGGACGGCGTCCCACAACCCCTCTAACCAGACATGGTGCAGGGACGGAGTGGGAATGAGATCCCTGGGATGGCCCGTGCATTTCCGGTTCCTCGTGAGGGGGCACCGGTTTCTTTCTTAATTCCTAACCCTAACCCCTAACCCTAACCCAGCGACAAAGACCAGGCCCTCACCCCTCGGTGTCACCTGACGCCAGTGGCCAGGTGAGGGGACGCCAGAAGCGCTGCTCAAGGAAGCGGAAGCGCGGCAAGCGGGCGGGTGTCCGTGCTAGGCTAAATGCTAACCCTACCCGGCCGGCTCTACCGTCCATTCTCCTCTCCAACGTTTGCTCCCTGGACAATAAACTAGACTACATCCGACTCCAGCGGACCATGCGGCGATAATTCAGAGACTGCTGCATCTTTGTTTTCACGGAGACGTGGCTCTGTGACACAGTTCCGGAAGCCACCATCCAGCTAGACGGGCTAACCGTGTTTCGTTCCGACAGAAACGCTGCTCTGTGCGGTAAGATTCGCGGTGGTGGCTTGTGTTTACATCAACACGGAATGGTGCAAGA
>NW_027125477.1:0-1000 GCF_033026475.1 Channa argus | reverse complement strand
GGACAGTGTCATGGCCTGTGCCACGAACCCTAATTTGGGTCTCTTTTTTTAAATTTGTTCCTAACCCTAACCCTAACCCTGACCCTAACCCTAACCCTAACCCTAACCATCTCGGGGGGCCATCGCCTAACCCTAACCCTCTTGAGTAGGCTTTATTAATAAATAACAAAGGCCAACCGAAAAAACAAACAGGAAACAACACACCTTTTGAAAACTCAATTTTATTTGACGGGCACAAACAAAGGCAAAAGGGACAAAAAAACAATCAAAATTAAGTCAAAATCAGACAAAACTGGGAATGTGTAAAAGTAAAAAAGACTCCACCCACTTACCGTGTAAACCTGAAAAGAAAGTCAAATTCGACAAAACTGGGAATGTGAAAAACAGAAAAAAGGAAGTCCAAAAAGACTCCACCCACCTACCGTATAAAAGCAGGGACCCAGAGGCACAGAAGTGCAGCTCAGCCTCAGCCTGATGAAGGAGAAACATCCTCCGAAACGTTGCAACAGAGGCATGAGCAAAATAACCCAAGCATGCTTAGGCAAAAATTGCAATTTCAATTTAAAATGAATATTTGTCCGGATTCCGTGTTCGAAGCCTAATTGTTTATTTTGTTTTTGTTTTTATTTTTATTTTTTTTAAAGGGTGTGTTGGATAATAGCCTAATTTAATTTTTTATTTTCTTATTTTTTAGTTTTTTCTCAGGGAGGGGGAACCCAAAACTTGGGATCAGGGATGTCTGGGGGGAGGGACACACTCTGGGAATCAGGGACAGTCTCATGGCCAGTGCCACGAACCCTAATTTGGGTCTTTTTTCTATTTGGTCCTAACCCTAACCCTAACCCCCTAACCCTAACCCTAACCCTATAATGTTGTGGTCAATGGTGTCAAATGCGGCACTAAGGTCTAGTAAGACAAGTATGGACACAAGTCCATTATCTGAAGCCAGGAGAAGATCATTGGAGACTTTTACCAGTGCTGTTTCTGTACTGTGATGAAC
>NW_027125476.1:0-1000 GCF_033026475.1 Channa argus | reverse complement strand
TGGCAGCGTATAAAAAGAAATATTTCATACCTAAACTAGCCGGATGCCCCACCTCTGAAGCCATGTCCTGAAGCAGAGACGCCACAAAAATGGTGTCAAGTTTCAGGGGGAGGTCCGGCACATCCCTGCCACCCTCAGCCAAGCCCGACATCATGCGGCCAAGTGCCACCCACTCATACCTCCCTCCCCATAGGAAATTGAAAATTGTTCTCGCCAGGGGCCGTCTGATGGCGACCGGCAGAGGGAAAACATAGTGGAGAGCATGTCCACCTTGAGCACAAGCACTTTACCCAGAAGTGTCAGCGTCCTGGCCTTCCACAATGCTAATCTGGACTTCACTTGCTGAAAACGCCCCTCCCAGTTGACGGTAGAACTATTCATTGGTTGGAATTGTACACCTAAGATCTTTATTGGCCCTTGACACACCGATAGTCCACCCGGAGCAACATCACGCCCCTTCCAACTCCCTTCACTGTACATTTGCCAATGTTGAGCCTAGCTCCTGAGACCCTTCAAAAATCCTCAAAACCTCCAAAGCTCTCACCACACACTCGTCACTGTCCAGCAACAATGTTGTGTCATCAGCGTACTGTGAAAGTTTCACCCGTAGGTCCCCTCCCTCTGGAACCAGGGTCACTTTCACACTGGCGTCTGCTCTGATGGCCTCTGCAGGGGAATGCAGGGGGGGTGCCTAAGCCCTTCAACACCATCAGCATCTGGGTGCAGCAGAACCGGGAACATCTGGATGCAGCAGAACCTGGAACTGTCGACAACCGGTCCAGAAACCCTGTGGGTCCCGCACATATCGTGCAGCAGAAACCACATCAGAAAAGCGACCGAAAAATTCCTTTGATGCCAAGTCTGTCATAAAAGGGTTGAACATATGGACAGATATTATCCTAAAGTTAGGTCTGTCCATATTTACCACCTCACACAAATTCAACGGGTGCTTGTTTGCCAATCTAGCACACCTTGCAGTGACAGCCTGATGAGTCTCAGC
>NW_027125475.1:0-1000 GCF_033026475.1 Channa argus | reverse complement strand
ACAGTATAGAGGAGGTCCTGAGACAGTCGTGTGTTGAGCTGGTAGACGTTCGGATGCCTCTGATGGGAGGAGGATTGTCCGTCCAGTGTTTCTGTCAGCGCCGAGTGTGTTCCAACTGGTTGGGATTAGGCGTGAAGACGGAGAGGTTAGGGTTAGGGGACGATTAGGGTCAGCGACATCAGGTCTAGTTGGGGTTAAGGCAACAGTTTCAGAGTCTTTAGGGTTAGGCATTGGTTTCGAGTGGTTAGGTTAAGGAAACAATTAGGGTTGGCGGCATCAGAGCTAACTGGAGTTTAAGCATCAGTTCCAGAGACTGGTTAGGGTTAGGCACTAATTTCGACTGGTTAGGGTTAGGGGTTAGGGGTTAGGGGTTAGGGGTTAGGGGTTAGGGTTAGGGTTAGGGTTAGGGTTAGGGGTTAGGGGTTAGGGTTAGGGTTAGGGTTAGGGTTAGGGTTAGGGTTAGGGTTAGGACCAAATAGAAAAAAGACCCAAATTAGGGTTCGTGGCACTGGCCATGAGACTGTCCCTGATTCCCAGAGTGTGTCCCTCCCCCCAGACATCCCTGATCCCAAGTTTTGGGTTCCCCCTCCCTGAGAAAAAAAATATAACAACAAATAAGAAAATAAAAAATTAAATTAGGCTATTATCCAACACACCTTTAAAAAAAATATAAAAACAAAAACAAAATAAACAATTAGGCTTCGAACACGGAATCCGGACAAATATTCATTTTAAATTGAAATTGGCATTTTGGCCTAAGCATGCTTGGGTTATTTTGCTCATGCCTCTGTTGCAACGTTTCGGAGGATGTTTCTCCTTCATCAGGCTGAGGCTGAGCTGCACTTCTGTGCCTCTGGGTCCCTGCTTTTATACGGTAGGTGGGTGGAGTCTTTTTGGACTTCCTTTTTTCTGTTTTTCACATTCCCAGTTTTGTCTAATTTGACTTTCTTTTCAGGTTTACAAGGTAAGTGGGTGGAGTCTTTTTGGACTTCCTTTTTAC
>NW_027125474.1:0-1000 GCF_033026475.1 Channa argus | reverse complement strand
CTTTTGTCCACCCGTTCCAACCTGATTGCAGTGGCCTCTTCACCTCTTTTCCACACTCTCCGTTGCTCTGAACCGTTGACCCTAAGTACTTAAAGTCCTGCACCTTCTTCACCTCTGCCCCCTGTAACCTCACCGTTCCACCTGGGTCCCTCTCATTGACACACATCTCAGTTTTCCAGAGCAGACCTCCATCTCTCTAGATTTTCCTCCACCTGCTCCCTGTTCTCACTACAAATCACAATGTCATCCGCAAACATCATAGTCCACGGAGATTCCAGTCTAACCTTATCTGTCAGCCTGTCCGCCACCAGAGCAAGGAAGAAGGGGCTCAGAGCCGATCCTTGATGCAGACCCACCGCCACCTTGAACTCCTCTGTCACATCTACAGCACACCTCACCACGGTCTTACAGCTTTCATACATGTCCTCCATCACTGTAACATACTTCTCTGCCACTCCAGAATTCCTCATACAATACCACAGCTCCTCTCTCGGCACCCTGTCATACGCTTTCTCTAAGTCTACGAAGACACAATGCAACTCCCCATGACCTTCTCTGTATTTCTCCATCGGCATCCTCAAAGCAAATACTTCATCTGTTGGACTCTTTCTAGGCATGAAACCATATTGCTCACCTCTGCCCTTAGCCTAGCTTCCACTACTATTTCCCACAACTTCATTGTGTGGCTCATCAACTTTATTCCTCTGTAGTTGCCACAGCTCTGCTCATCTCCCTTGTTCTTAAAAATGGGCACCAGTACACTTCTCCTCCAGTCCTCGGCCCTCTTCTCACTCTCCAAGATCTTGTTAAACAAACTAGTCAGAAACTCTACTGCCACCTCTCCTAGACACTTTCATACCTCCACAGGTATGTCATCAGGACCCGCTGCCTTTCCACTCTTCATCCTCTTCAACGTCCTCCTCACTTCACTCTTACTAATCTTGGCTACTTCCTGCTCCACACCAGTCACCTCTTCTACTCTTTGTTCCCTTTCATTTTC
>NW_027125473.1:0-1000 GCF_033026475.1 Channa argus | reverse complement strand
CTCAGCATCCATCGTGGGGCTTGCAGCCTTTTGTTACGTATATACGGACAGTTTGAGAAACCTCATTGGAAACCTGATTTCCAGGTGTGTTTGCGCAAAGTCCCACTTTGTTTCAGCAATCACTTTTAGATCAACTGCAACTATTTAGCAGTTTGTTTTCTGCATCTTCCTCCAGACAGTAAGTCTTAGGCTTGGAATATATTGCTTTGAACTAACCGTTTGGGTGCACATCATGGCCACCTCACTTGACGTGAGTTAATGTGGAGCCTCAGTTGTGCGTGAAGTGAGTAAAGCTCTTGTAAGTGAGTTTAGTGGGTCTCAGTTGGAGTGTTGGTTAGATGATTAATTTTGTTTGGCAAAACGTTTGTACAAGCAGCCAAGTCTGGCTGCAGTTGCAGCTGGGTTTTCTGAATTGCTTCTCTTTCGAAAATATCAGAATCCATCATGGGGCTTGCAGCCTTTTCTTACTTATATACGCACTGTTTGAGAAACCTGATTGGAAACATGGTTACGTTTATAAACGACAACAAATTGGCGTTCTCCGACTGGTATCTAGTCGGGTAAGGTCAGTTTCCATACCTTAGTTTGTGAAATCAGCTCCCTTGAGAAAGCCGATTTTAATTTGGCTACTTTACTGTGTGTAATTGCCGGAAGTGACTTTCATTTTCAGCTGGACAAGAGATCAAGTTTTTCTGCCGTTTTAGTGTGGGTCTCCTGAAACTGAACTCCTGAAAAGACCTTTTGATATTCAATAAAGCAACATATTTCCAGGCGTGTTTGAGCAAAGTCCCACTCTGTTTCAGCAATCACTTTTAGATCAGTTGCAACTATTTAGCCATTTGTTTTCAGCATCTTCCTCCAGACAGTAAGTCTTAGGCTTGGAATATATTGCTTTGAACTAACCGTTTGGGTGCACATCATGGCCACCTCACTTGACGTGAGTTAATGTGGAGCGTCGGTTGTGCGTGAAGTGAGTAAAGCTCTTGTAAGTGAGTTTAGT
>NW_027125472.1:0-1000 GCF_033026475.1 Channa argus | reverse complement strand
GAACAGTCTGATGCTTGACAGGGGTTTCAAGGCTTATTGCATTTCACAGGGAGATATTTCAACTACTAGACCTTATGACTCTGTTTGGGGTGAAACACAAAAATAGGGAAGCACTTGAAAACGAGGGGTAGGGTTATAAATTAGGAATTTGGGATTGTGTCTGGGATCGCACTTCATGCCCAAAATGTGTTTTTAGCATTATCTGAATGAGATCCGCAAGGATATTTACTTAAGAGTGTGTCTATCGTAAACCATTGTGCAACCTTTGCCTCATCTCTCTCCCTGTATTAGTTCTTTAAACACTTGCCATGAGTGTTGATTGCACAAAGTACTCTATGTCTCTGGAACAAGATGCCACTGTGTGTCTCCCAGTTGGTGGAGTAACTGAGTCACTCATTGGGGCAAAAAAACCTACAACTAGCCAGCGGTAGGTTCCACCGAGATTTGAACTCGGATCACTGGATTCAAAGCCCAGAGTGCTCACCATTACACCATGGAACAATTTCACATTGTTAGGCTACTTTTGTTGAACAGTTTCTTCCAGACGATTTGATTCATTTCATTATTGTGTGCATATTGACAACTTGGAGATTGGGTGATCATGTAGCAAACTATAAAATTGTCAATACAAGGAAGTTTGGGTACATCTAAGCACTGTGTAACTCTTATCTCTGTGTGTGATGTTCATTGCATCTATCCAGATGAACTGTAACTTGTATAACATCAAAGTCTATGAATTCATCCAGGTAAGCAGCATTGGAGAATAGGTGGTTCCCCACCTTTGACTAATGTGGGAGAATGTGTTTTCCAAGTGTCAGCTGTTGTCCCTAAAATCCAACATTTGTTAAAAGTGGGATTCGAACCCACGCCTCCAGGAGAGACTGCAACCTGAACGCAGCAGCTTAGACCGCGCGGCCATCCTGACAACAGAAAGGGGGGGGGGGTTGTTTGGTACTCCAAAGAAATCCGAAAAGACAGCGTTTAGATTATGCGGAATTAT
>NW_027125471.1:0-2808 GCF_033026475.1 Channa argus | reverse complement strand
AGTCAAAGGCATGGCACGGGCCGACGCTTGTCACTCTGGTTCCCTGATACTGTGTGCTGTCTTCCTAATGAAAAGATGAGATTGTGTCTTTGATTTCTGGTTGATTTCTGATGAGTTTGTTGTAGGAGTGGTCAAGTCTTTGATGCAGTTTTTGATGAAGTTTCGCTGTTTCTCAAGTCGTTGTTTGCAGGCCGGCCAGTAATGGTGGTTTGTAGAGCAGTTGTCCAATTGTTGAGGAGACTCTCCAGATTTAAGACAGCCCCCAGGAGACCCTGAGACAGCTGTATGGAGAGACATTTACTTTTGAGTTGAGTAGATTTTTGGTGGGATTTTTTGTGTTGAAGCTAAGTTTAAAGACAGCCCCCAGGAGGCCCTGAGACAGTTGTGTTGTTTTGGAGTCAGATAGACTTTGAGTTGAATAGTTTTTTTGGGTTGAGATTAACATTAAAGACAGCCCCCAGGAGGCCCTGAGACAGCCATGCTGTTTTGGAGTCAAATAGACTTTGAGTTGACTACATTAACTTGTGCTGACATTAACATTAAACACAGTCCCCAGGAGGCCCTGAGAAAGTTGTGTTGTTTTGGAATCCGATAGACTTTGAGTTGAATCATTTTCTTGTTTTGAAACTGGCATAAAAGACAGTACCCAGGAGGTCCTGAGACAGTCGTGTGTTGAGCTGGTAGACGTTCGGATGCCTCTGATGGGAGGAGGATTGTCCGTCTTTTCCAGAACAGTGTTTCTGTCAGCGCTGAGTGGGTTCCAACTGGTTGGGATTAGGCGCGAAGACGGAGTGGTTAGGGTTAGGTGACGATTAGGGTCAGCGACATCAGGGCTAGTTGGGGTTTAGGCAACAGTTAGGGTTAGGGTTAGGGGTTAGGAATTAAGAAAGAAACCGGTGCCCCCTCACGAGGAACCGGAAATGCACGGGCCATCCCCCGGGATCTCATTCCCACTCCGTCCCTGCACCATGTCTGGTTAGAGGGGTTTCCATAGTGGACCTCTGTCCACTGCTCTTGAGCTCTGTTGCTCATTTTACTTGGGTGTAATAAATATTTATTAATAATTTGATTTATAATTATAGTGAATTTTTGATACCTCCCAATGCCTTTACTTTGTTTTTAATGCAAACCAAATTGTATTTTTCAGTAATTTAAACCAAATGAAAAATAAAATTTGTAATAAAATTAAAATGTGTGTGTGTGTTTCAATGTTTTTATGGGTTAGGGTTAGGGTTAGGGTTAGGTGAAATGAATTTATCTCGATGACTCTCCCCGCTTCGTCCGTCGACTGGGCGGTTTGGAGTAGAGAGTCAAAGGCATTGCACGGGCCGACGCTTGTCAGTCTGGTTCCCTGATACTGTGTGCTGTCTTCCTAATGAGAAGATGACATTGTGTCCTTGATTTTTGGTAGATTTTTTGATGTGTTTTTTGTGGGAGTGGTCAAGTCTCCGATGCAGTTTTTGATGAAGTTTCACTGGTTCCCAAGTCGATGTTTGCAGGCTGGTCAGTAACGGGGGTTTGAAGAGCAGCTGTCCAATCGTTGATGAGACTCTCCAGATTTAAGACAGCCCCCAGGAGACCCTGAGACAGCTGTATGAAGAGACACTTACCTTTGAGTTGAGTAGATTTTTGGGGGGATTTTTTGTGTTGAAGCTAAGTTTAAAGACAGCCCCCAGGAGGCCCTGAGACAGCTGTGTTGTTTTGGAGTCAGATAGACTTTGAGTTGAATAGTTTTTTTGGGTTGAGATTAACATTAAAGACAGCCCCCAGGAGGCCCTGAGACAGCCATGCTGTTTTGGAGTCAAATAGACTTTGAGTTGACTACATTAACTTGTGCTGGCATTAACATTATACACAGCCCCCAGGAGGCCCTGAGACAGCTGTGTTGTTTTGGAATCATATAGACTTTGAGTTGAATCATTTTCTTGTTTTGAGACTGGCATAAAAGACAGTATAGAGGAGGTCCTGAGACAGTCGTGTGTTGAGCTGGTAGACGTTCGGATGCCTCTGATGGGAGGAGGATTGTCCGTCCAGTGTTTCTGTCAGCGCCGAGTGTGTTCCAACTGGTTGGGATTAGGCGTGAAGACGGAGAGGTTAGGGGACGATTAGGGTCAGCGACATCAGGTCTAGTTGGGGTTTAGGCAACAGTTTCAGAGTCTTTAGGGTTAGGCATTGGTTTCGAATGGTTAGGTTTAGGAAACAATTAGGGTTAGCGGCATCAGAGCTAACTGGAGTTTAAGCAATAGTTCCAGAGTCTGGGTTAGGGTTAGGGTTAGGGTTAGGGTTAGCGACATCAGGGCTAGTTGGAGCAATAGTTCCAGAGTCTGGTTAGGGTTAGGCACTAGTTTCGACTGGTTAGGGTTAGGAAAATATACTGGTTGGGGCTAATGTAGTTTAGAGTAGGCAGCCATTTTAGGAGTGAGTCTAGTTTGGGAGAGGTTAGGGTTAGGGTTAGGGTTAGGGGGTTAGGTGAAATGAATTTATCTCGATGACTCTCCCCGCTTCGTCCGTCGACTGGGCGGTTTGGAGTAGAGAGTCAAAGGCATGGCACGGGCCGACGCTTGTCAATCTGGTTCCCTGATACTGTGTGCTGTCTTCCTAATGAGAAGATGACATTGTGTCCTTGATTTTTGGTAGATTTTTTGATGTGTTTTTTGTGGGAGTGGTCAAGTCTCCGATGCAGTTTTTGATGAAGTTTCACTGGTTCCCAAGTCGATGTTTGCAGGCTGGTCAGTAACGGGGGATTGAAGAGCAGTTGTCCAATCGTTGTTGAGACTCTCCAGATTTAAGACAGCCCCCAGGAGACCC
>NW_027125470.1:0-3000 GCF_033026475.1 Channa argus | reverse complement strand
TAGGGTTAGGGTTAGGGTTAGGGTTAGGACCAAATAGAAAAAAGAGACCCAAATTAGGGTTCGTGGCACTGGCCATGAGACTGTCCCTGATTCCCAGAGTGTGTCCCTCCCCCCAGACATCCCTGATCCCAAGTTTTGGGTTCCCCCCTCCCTGAGAAAACAATAACCAATAAGAAAATAAAAAATTAAATTAGGCTATTATCCAACACACCTTTAAAAAAAATAAATAAAAATAAAAACAAAAACAAAATAAACAATTAGGCTTCGAACACGGAATCCGGACAAATATTCATTTTCAATTGAAATTGGCCTTTTGGCCTAAGCATGCTTGGGTTATTTTGCTCATGCCTCTGTTGCAACGTTTCGGAGGATGTTTCTCCTTCATCAGGCTGAGGCTGAGCTGCACTTCTGTGCCTCTGGGTCCCTGCTTTTATACGGTAGGTGGGTGGAGTCTTTTTGGACTTCCTTTTTTCTGTTTTTCACATTCCCAGTTTTGTCTAATTTGACTTTCTTTTCAGGTTTACACGGTAAGTGGGTGGAGTCTTTTTTACTTTTACACATTCCCAGTTTTGTCTGATTTTGACTTAATTTTGATTGTTTTTTTGTCCCTTTTGCCTTTGTTTGTGCCCGTCAAATAAAATTGAGCTTTCAAAAGGTGTGTTGTTTCCTGTTTGTTTTTTCGGTTGGCCTTTCTTATTTATTAATAAAGCCTACCCGAGAGGGTTAGGGTTAGGCGATGGCCCCCCGAGGGTTAGGGTTAGGGTTAGGGTTAGGGTTAGGTGAAATGAATTTATCTCGATGACTCTCCCCGCTTCGTCCGTCGACTGGGCGGTTTGGAGTAGAGAGTCAAAGGCATGGCACGGGCCGACGCTTGTCACTCTGGTTCCCTGATACTGTGTGCTGTCTTCCTAATGAGAAGATGACATTGTGTCCTTGATTTTTGGTAGATTTTTTGATGTGTTTTTTGTGGGAGTGGTCAAGTCTCCGATGCAGTTTTTGATGAAGTTTCACTGGTTCCCAAGTCGATGTTTGCAGGCTGGTCAGTAACGGGGGTTTGAAGAGCAGTTGTCCAATCGTTGATGAGACTCTTCAGATTTAAGACAGCCCCCAGGAGACCCTGAGACAGCTGTATGGAGAGACACTTACCTTTGAGTTGAGTAGATTTTTTGGGGGATTTTTTGTGTTGAAGCTAAGTTTAAAGACAGCCCCCAGGAGGCCCTGAGACAGCTGTGTTGTTTTGGAGTCAGATAGACTTTGAGTTGAATAGTTTTTTTGGGTTGAGATTAACATTAAAGACAGCCCCCAGGAGGCCCTGAGACAGCTGTGCTGTTTTTTTAGTCAACTACATTAGCTTGTGTTGAAATTAACATTAAGCACAGCCCCCAGGAGGCCCTGAGACAGCTGTGTTGTTTTGGAACCATATAGACTTTGAGTTGAATCATTTTCTTGTTTTGAGACTGGCATAAAAGACAGTATAGAGGAGGTCCTGAGACAGTCGTGTGTTGAGCTGGTAGACGTTCGGATGCCTCTGATGGGAGGAGGATTGTCCGTCCAGTGTTTCTGTCAGCGAAGAGTGTGTTCCAACTGGTTGGGATTAGGCGTGAAGACGGAGAGGTTAGGGTTAGGGGACGATTAGGGTCAGCGACATCAGGTCTAGTTGGGGTTAAGGCAACAGTTTCAGAGTCTTTAGGGTTAGGCATTGGTTTCGAGTGGTTAGGTTTAGGAAACAATTAGGGTTGGGTTAGGGTTAGGGTTAGAGGGTTAGGGTTAGGGTTAGGGTTAGGGTTAGGGGTTAGGGGTTAGGTGAAATGAATTTATCTCGATGACTCTCCCCGCTTCGTCCGTCGACTGGGCGGTTTGGAGTAGAGAGTCAAAGGCATGGCACGGGCCGACGCTTGTCACTCTGGTTCCCTGATACTGTGTGCTGTCTTCCTAATGAGAAGATGACATTGTGTCCTTGATTTTTGGTAGATTTTTTGATGTGTTTTTTGTGGGAGTGGTCAAGTCTCCGATGCAGTTTTTGATGAAGTTTCACTGGTTCCCAAGTCGATGTTTGCAGGCTGGTCAGTAACGGGGGTTTGAAGAGCAGTTGTCCAATCGTTGATGACACTCTCCAGATTTAAGACAGCCCCCAGGAGACCCTGAGACAGCTGTATGGAGAGACACTTACCTTTGAGTTGAGTTGAGTCGATTTTTGGTGGGATTTTTTTGTGTTGGAACTAAGTTTAAAGACAGCCCCCAAGAGGCCTTGAGACAGCTGTGTTGTTTTGGATTCAGATAGACTTTGAGTTGAATAGTTTTTTTGGGGTTGAGATTAACATTAAAGACAGCCCCCAGGAGGCCCTGAGACAGCTGTGCTGTTTTTTAGTCAACTACATTAGCTTGTGTTGAAATTAACATTAAGCACAGCCCCCAGGAGGCCCTGAGACAGCCATGCTGTTTTGGAGTCAAATAGACTTGGAGTTGACTGTATTAACTTGTGCTGGCATTAACATTATACACAGCCCCCAGGAGGCCCTGAGACAGCTGTGTTGTTTTGGAATCCGATAGACTTTGAGTTGAATCATTTTCTTGTTTTGAGACTGGCCTAAAAGACAGTACAGAGGAGGTCCTGAGACAATCGTGTGTTGAGCCAGTAGACGTTCGGATGCCTCTGATGGGAGGAGGATTGTCCGTCCAGTGTTTCTGTCAGCGCTGAGTGTGTTCCAACTGGTTGGGATTAGGCGTGAAGACGGAGAGGTTAGGGTTAGGGGACGATTAGGGTCAGCGACATCAGGGCAAGTTGGGGTTTAGGCAACAGTTTCAGGGTTAGGGTTAGGGTTAGGGTTAGGAACAAATTTTAAAAAAGAGACCCAAATTAGGGTTCGTGGCACAGGCCATGACACTGTCCCTGATTCCCAGAGTGCATCCCTCCCCCCAGACATCCCTGATCCCAAGTTTGGGTTCCCCCTCCCTGAAAACAATTTTTAAGTTAACTTGCACTACACTTTGAGGCCAATT
>NW_027125469.1:0-4000 GCF_033026475.1 Channa argus | reverse complement strand
ATTGGCAGAAATCAGCTCATTCGGCCTGAAAATGCTTTTAAGCGAATAAAAACTTACACTCTTGATTTCTGAATAAATAAAAGCTGTTGCATGATATTTCCATGCTGAACTGAGTTGTTCTGTGTCAAAAATGAAGGAAAACCCACTTTCCTTTCAGTATTTTGCTGCAATTGGCAGAAATCAGCTCATTCGGCCTGAAAATGCTTTTAAGCGCATAAACACGTACACTCTTGATTTCTGGCTAAATAAACGCTGTTGCAATGATATTTCCATGCTGAACTGAGTTGTTCTGGGTCAAATATGAAGGCAAACCCACTTTCCTTTCAGTAATTTGCTACATTTGGCAGAAACAAGCATATTTGCTCATTAGGCCTGAAAATGCTTTTAAGCGCATAAAATCTAACACTCTTGATTTCTGGTAAATAAAACCTGTTGCAATGATATTTCCATGCTGAACTGAGTTGTTCTGGGTCAATTATGAAGGCAAACCCACTTTCCTTTCAGTATTTTGCTGCATTTGGCAGAAACAAGCATATTTGCTCATTCGGCCTGAAAATGCTTTTAAGCGCATAAAAACGTACACTCTTGATTTCTGAATAAATAAAAGCTGTTGCAATGATATTTCCATGCTGAACTGAGTTGTTCTGGGTCAAATATGAAGGCAAACCCACTTTCCTTTCAGTATTTTGCTGCATTTGGCAGAAACAAGCATATTTGCTCATTCGGCCTGAAAATGCTTTTAAGCGCATAAAAACTTACACTCTTGATTTCTGAATAAATAAAAGCTGTTGCATGATATTTCCATGCTGAACTGAGTTGTTCTGGGTCAAATATGAAGGCAAACCCACTTTCCTTTGAGTGTTTTGCTGCAATTGGCAGAAATCAGGTCATTCGGCCTGAAAATGCTTTTAAGCACATAAAAACTTACACTCTTGATTTCTGGCTACATAAAAGATGTTGCGATTATAGTTCCATGCTGAACTGAGTTGTTCTCGGTCAAAAATGAAGGCAAACCCACTTTCCTTTCAGTTTTTTGCTACATTTGGCAGAAACAACCATATTTGCTCATTCGGCCTGAAAATGCTTTTAAGCGCATAAAAACTTACACTCTTGATTTCTGGCTAAATGAAAGCTGTTGCAATGATATTTCCATGATGAACTGAGTTGTTCTGGGTCAAATATGAAGGCAAACCCACTTTCCTTTCAGTATTTTTCTGCATTTGGCAGAAACAAGCATATTTGCTCATTCGGCCTGAAAATGCTTTTAAGCGCATAAAAACTTACACTCTTGATTTCTGGCTACATAAAAGATGTTGCGATGATATTGCGATGCTGAACTGAGTTTTTCTGGGTAAAATATGAAGGCAAACCCACTTTCCTTTCAGTATTTTGCTGCATTTGGCAGAAACAAGCATATTTGCTCATTCGGCCTGAAAATGCTTTTAAGCGCATAAAAACTTACACTCTTGATTTCTGGCTACATAAAAGATGTTGCGATGATATTTCCATGCTGAACTGAGTTGTTCTAGGTCAAATATGAAGGCAAACCCACTTTCCTTTGAGTATTTTGCTGCAATTGGCAGAAATCAGCTCATTCGGCCTGAAAATGCTTTTAAGCGCATAAGAACTTACACTGTTGATTTCTGGCTAAATAAAAGCTGTTGCAATGATATTTCCATGATGAACTGAGTTGTTCTGGGTCAAATATGAAGGCAAACCCACTTTCCTTTCAGAATTTTGCTGCATTTGGCAGAAACAAGCATATTTGCTCATTCGGCCTGAAAATGCTTTTAAGCGCATAAAAACTTACACTCTTGATTTCTGAATAAATAAAAGCTGTTGCATGATATTTCCATGCTGAACTGAGTTGTTCGCTGTCAAATATGAAGGCAAACCCACTTTCCTTTGAGTGTTTTGCTGCAATTGGCAGAAATCAGCTCATTCGGCCTGAAAATGCTTTTAAGCACATAAAAACTTACACTTTTGATTTCTGGCTAAATAAAAGCTGTAGCAATGATATTTCCATGCTGAACTGAGTTGTTCTGGGTCAAATATGAAGGCAAACCCACTTTCCTTTCAGTATTTTGCTGCATTTGGCAGAAACAAGCATATTTGCTCATTCGGCCTGAAAATCCTTTTAAGCGCATAAAAACGTACACTCTTGATTTCTGGCTAAATAAAAGCTGTTCCAATGATATTTCCATGCTGAACTGAGTTCTTCTGGGTCAAAAATGAAGGCAAACCCACTTTCCTTTCAGTATTTTGCTGCATTTGGCAGAAACAGGCATATTTTCTCATTCGGCCAGAAAATTATTTTAAGCGCATAAAAACTTACACTCTTGATTTCTGGCTACATAAAAGATGTTGCGATGATATTTCCATGCTGAACTGAGTTGTTCTGGGTCAAATATGAAGGCAAACCCACTTTCCTTTGAGTGTTTTGCTGCAATTGGCAGAAATCAGCTCATTCGGCCTGAAAATGCTTTTAAGCGCATAAAAACTTACACTCTTGATTTCTGGCTACATAAAAGATGTTGCGATTATAGTTCCATGCTGAACTGAGTTGTTCTCGGTCAAAAATGAAGGCAAACCCACTTTCCTTTCAGTATTTTGCTACATTTTGCAGAAACAACCATATTTACTCATTTGGCCTGAAAATGCTTTAAGCGCATAAAAACTTACACTCTTGATTTCTGGCTAAATAAAAGCTGTTGCAATGATATTTCTATGATGATCTGAGTTGTTCTGGGTCAAATATGAAGGCAAACCCACTTTCCTTTCAGTATTTTGCTGCATTTGGCAGAAACAAGCATATTTGCTCATTCGGCCTGAAAATGCTTTTAAGCGCATAAAAACTTACACTCTTGATTTCTGGCTAAATAAAAGCTGTTGCAATGATATTTCCATGCTGAACTGAGTTGTTCTGGGTCAATTATGAAGGCAAACCCACTTTCCTTTCAGTATTTTGCTGCATTTGGCAGAAACAAGCATATTTACCATTCGGCCTGAAAATGCTTTTAAGCGCATAAAAATTTACACTCTTGATTTCTGGCTAAATAAAAGCTGTAGCAATGATATTTCCATGCTGAACTGAGTTGTTCTGGGTCAAAAAAAAAGACAAACCCACTTTCCTTTCAGTATTTTGCTGCATTTGGCAGAAACAAGCATATTTGCTCATTCGGCCTGAAAATGCTTTTAAGCGCATAAAAACTTACACTCTTGATTTCTGAATAAATAAAAGCTGTTGCATGATATTTCCATGCTGAACTGAGTTGTTCGCGGTCAAATATGAAGGCAAACCCACTTTCCTTTGAGTGTTTTGCTGCAATTGGCAGAAATCAGCTCATTCGGCCTGTAAATGCTTTTAAGCGCATAAAAACTTACACTCTTGATTTCTGGATAAATAAAAGCTGTTGCAATGATATTTCCATGATGAACTGAGTTGTTCTGGGTCAAATATGAAGGCAAACCCACTTTCCTTTCAGTATTTTGCTGCATTTGGCAGAAACAAGCATATTTGCTCATTCGGCCTGAAAATGCTTTTAAGCGCATAAAAACTTACACTCTTGATTTCTGGCTACATAAAAGATGTTGCGATGATAGTTCCATGCTGAACTGAGTTGTTCTGGGTCAAAAATGAAGGCAAACCCACTTTCCTTTCAGTATTTTGCTGCATTTGGCAGAAACAATCATATTTGCTCATTCGGCCAGAAAATTATTTTAAGCGCATAAGAACTTACACTCTTGATTTCTGGCTAAATAAAAGCTGTTGCTATGATATTGCGATGCTGAACTGAGTTGTTCTGGGTCAAATATGAAGGCAAACCCACTTTCCTTTCAGTATTTTGCTGCATTTGGCAGAAACAAGCATATTTGCTCATTCGGCCTGAAAATGCTTTTAAGCGCATAACAACTTACACTCTTGATTTCTGGCTAAATAAAAGCTGTTGCAATGATATTTCCATGCTGAACTGAGTTGTTCTGGGTCAAAAATGAAGGC
>NW_027125468.1:0-4000 GCF_033026475.1 Channa argus | reverse complement strand
AGAAGGGAAAGAAGGAAAAAAGTTGCTAAAAGTGGAAACTGAAAAGTTAGCGTGGATGTGATGTCACCCACTCTAGCTGCTCCAACATTCCGCAATACACACTAATGGAAAAGTTGAAAAACTCCAAAAGGTGCCTAAAACTAAAACTGTGATTATTCAACAAGTATAAAAGATACAAACAAGCTGATCAACACAGAAAAAGTTGAAAGGGTCTAGACCCGTATAAACTTTAAATGAAGTTTCTATGCCAAAGTATGACGATACAAGAAGCAGATCAAAAGAGGCAAGTTGAAGAGCTGTGAAGTCGCCCGATAGAGGCCAACCGCTCAGAAGCTGCAGAGAGCGGAGGCGTTTGCACGTTCAAAGCCGCAAACGCTGAAGAGAGATGAATACGAAAGAAAGAAGATGACAATAAAAGAAAAAAAAGTGAAGTAAAAGTTGAAATCGGAAAAGAAAAAAGTAACCATGGAGGAAGTAAAAAGTTGATATTTAAAGTGAAAAGAAACAAAGGAAGAAGCAAACTAAAAAGTTGCTGTTACAAGTGTAAAGAAAAAAGGAATAAGTAACTATTTAGAAATAAAGGGACCATTTTAATACTGAAAATCTGAAAAACAATTGAAAAGAGCTTTTAATTTGAAAGTGTCGTTCCTGTCTGTGTGTGTCTGGCTGTGTGTGGACTGTCAGGAGACTTTACCCCAAATTTATTCATTTAGAGTTGAAACTTTAAATGAAGTTTCTACGCCAAAGCATGACGATACAAGAAGCAGATCAATAGAATCAAGTTGAAGAGCTGTGAAATCGCCCGGTCGAGGCCAACCGCTCAGAAGCTGCAGAGAGCGGAGGCGTTTGCACGTTCAATGCCGCAAACGCTGAAGAGAGATGAATACGAAAGAAAGAAGATGACAATAAAAGAAAAAAAAGTGAAGTAAAAGTTGAAATCGGAAAAGAAAAAAGTAACCATGGAGGAAGTAAATAAGTAAAAAGTTGATATTTAAAGTGAAAAGAAACAAAGGAAGAAGCAAACTAAAAAGTTGCTGTTACAAGTGTAAAGAAAAAAGGAATAAGTAACTATTTAGAAATAAAGGGACCATTTTAATACTGAAAATCTGAAAAACAATTGAAAAGAGCTTTTAATTTGAAAGTGTCTTCCTTTCTGTGTGTGTGTGGACTGTCGGGAGATTTTACCACAAACTCATTTTAGCATTTAAATGCTAAAAATCATAAAAGTAGGACAAAAGGCTTCATTTTGAAAGTCTGTTTCCTGTCTGTGTGTGTGTGTCCACTGTAAAGAGACCGGAGGCGTTTGCACGAGCTTTTAATTTGAAAGTGTCTTTCCTGTCTGTGTGTGTGTGTGGACTGTCGGGAGACTTTACCACAAACTAATTTTAGCATTTAAATGCTAAAAATCATAAAAAGTAGGGCAAAAGGCTTCATTTTGAAAGTCTGTTTCCTGTCTATGTGTGTGTGTGTGGACTGTCGGGAGACTTTTACCACAAAGTCATTTTAGCATTTAAATGCTAAAAAGCATTTAAGTGCTAAAAAGGGGATAAAGTATGATGCAATGCTTTTATTTTGAAAATGTGTTTCCTGTCTGTGAGGGAGTGTGTAACTCCACTGTGTATGTTGAGGGAGAAAAACTCAGGTAAAGTGTGTGGACACAGCTCTGAGGCTGATCACATGATCTCATGCAGCTGTGTCCGTTACATGACAATGACTGTTGCCTGCCTGCTAAATCATGAGCCAAATGCAAAGTCAGGGTGGGAAAGTGCGGAGACTTTGCCTCGTAAAATGTTCAAAATATGAAAAAGTATTAGTCCTATTGGAAAAATTCAAAAACTGTGAGCTGCAAAAGACTTCAACGAACACGGTAATTTACTTTATTTGACAATTCTCCATGAAATGAAGTCGTGGTAGCAATTTCAAAACAGGCCCCCGTTTGTGATTTGAAGACAATTTCAGAACCTCTTTTGTAATGGACTCCAATGGGAGTTTCAGACGGCACTCTCTCTGCTTCTGGACACTTAGAGAAAGAACCATCAGACCTGTCACTATGAGAGTTACATTTCCTGAAAGAAGACAAAAATACCTACGTTTTGATGTATAGTTTGTTTATGTAAGATTATAGTTGACTAAAGGAAAGAAGGGAAAGAAGGAAAAAAGTTGCTAAAAGTGGAAACTGAAAAGTTAGCGTGCATGTGATGTCACCCACTCTAGCTGCTCCAACATTCCGCAATACACACTAATGGAAAAGTTGAAAAACTCCAAAAGGTGCCTAAAACTAAAACTGTGATTATTCAACAAGTATAAAAGATACAAACAAGCTGATCAACACAGAAAAAGTTGAAAGGGTCTAGACCCGTATAAACTTTAAATGAAGTTTCTATGCCAAAGTATGACGATACAAGAAGCAGATCAAAAGAGGCAAGTTGAAGAGCTGTGAAGTCGCCCGATAGAGGCCAACCGCTCAGAAGCTGCAGAGAGCGGAGGCGTTTGCACGTTCAAAGCCGCAAACGCTGAAGAGAGATGAATACGAAAGAAAGAAGATGACAATAAAAGAAAAAAAAGTGTAGTAAAAGTTGAAATCGGAAAAGAAAAAAGTAACCATGGAGGAAGTAAATAAGTAAAAAGTTGATATTTAAAGTGAAAAGAAACAAAGGAAGAAGCAAACTAAAAAGTTGCTGTTACAAGTGTAAAGAAAAAAGGAATAAGTAACTATTTAGAAATAAAGGGACCATTTTAATACTGAAAATCTGAAAAACAATTGAAAAGAGCTTTTAATTTGAAAGTGTCGTTCCTGTCTGTGTGTGTCTGGCTGTGTGTGGACTGTCAGGAGACTTTACCCCAAATTTATTCATTTAAAGTTGAAACTTTAAATGAAGTTTCTACGCCAAAGTATGACGATACAAGAAGCAGATCAATAGAATCAAGTTGAAGAGCTGTGTAATCACCCGGTCGAGGCCAACCACTCAGAAGCTGCAGAGAGCGGAGGCGTTTGCACGTTCAATGCCGCAAACGCTGAAGAGAGATGAATACGAAAGAAAGAAAATGACAATAAAAGGAAAAAAAAGTCCAGGAAAAGTTGAAATCGGAAAAGAAAAAAGTAACCGCGGAGGAAGGAAATAAGTAAAAAGTTGATATTTAAAGTGAAAAGAAACAAAGGAAACAGCAAACTGAAAAGTTGCTGTTAAAAGTGTAAAGAAAAAAGGAATAAGTAACTATTTAGAAATAAAGGGACCATTTTAATACTGAAAATCTGAAAAACAATTGAAAAGAGCTTTTAATTTGAAAGTGTCTTCCTTTCTGTGTGTGTGTGGACTGTCGGGAGATTTTACCACAAACTCATTTTAGCATTTAAATGCTAAAAATCATAAAAGTAGGACAAAAGGCTTCATTTTGAAAGTCTGTTTCCTGTCTATGTGTGTGTGTCCACTGTAAAGAGACCGGAGGCGTTTGCACGAGCTTTTAATTTGAAAGTGTCTTTCCTGTCTGTGTGTGTGTGTGTGGACTGTCGGGAGGCTTTTACCACTAAGTCATTTTAGCATTTAAATACTGAAAAGGGAATAAAGTATGATGAAAGGCTTTTATTTTGAAAGTGTTTTTCCTGTCTGTGTGTGTGTGTGTGTGTGTGTGTGTGTGGACTGTCGGGAGACTTTACCACAAACTAATTTTAGCATTTAAATGCTAAAAATCATAAAAAGTAGGGCAAAAGGCTTCATTTTGAAAGTCTGTTTCCTGTCTATGTGTGTGTGTGTGGACTGTCGGGAGACTTTTACCACAAAGTCATTTTAGCATTTAAATGCTAAAAAGCATTTAAGTGCTAAAAAGGGGATAAAGTATGATGCAATGCTTTTATTTTGAAAATGTGTTTCCTGTCTGTGAGGGAGTGTGTAACTCCACTGTGTATGTTGAGGGAGAAAAACTCAGGTAAAGTGTGTGGACACAGCTCTGAGGCTGATCACATGATCTCATGCAGCTGTGTCCGTTACCATGACAATGACTG
>NW_027125466.1:0-5000 GCF_033026475.1 Channa argus | reverse complement strand
CTAACTCTGTCCTCTACATCCTCTTCTCTCACACCAACTAACTTCATGTCCTCCCTCACTACATCCATAAATCTCCTCTTTGGTCTTCCTCTAGACCTCCTGCCTGGCAGCTCCAACCTCAGCATCCTTCTACCGATATATTCACAGTTTCTCCTCTGAACATGTCCAAACCACCTCAATCTGGCCTCTCTGACTTTATCTCCAAAACATCTAACATGAGCTGTCCCTCTGATGTACTCATTCCTGATCCTGTCCATCCTCGTCACTCCCAAAGAGAACCTCAACATCTTAAGCTCTGCTACCTCCAGCTCTGCCTCCTGTCTTTTCTTCAGTGCAACAACATTGCTGGTCTCACCACCGTCTTGAACACCTTTCCTTTCATTCTCGCTGAGACTCTTTTATCACACAACACACCTGACACTTTTCTCCACCCGTTCCAACCTGCCTGCACTCGCCTCTTCACCTCTTTTCCACACTCACCGTTGCTCTGAACCGTTGACCCTAAATACTTAAAGTCCTGCACCTTCTTCACCTCTGCTCCCTGTAACCTCACCGTTCCACCTGGGTCCCTCTCATTCACACACATGTATTCTGTCTTGCTGCGGCTAAGCTTCATTCCTCTGTTTTCCAGAGCAGACCTCCACCACTCTAGATTTTCCTCCACCTGCTCCCTGCTCTCACTGCAAATAACAATGTCATCTGCAAACATCATAGTCCAGGGAGATTCTTGTCTAACCTCATCTGTCAGTCTGTCCATCACCAGAGCAAACAAGAAGGGGCTCAAAGCCGATCCTTGATGCAGACCCACCTCCACCTTGAACTCCTCTGTCACACCTACAGCACCTCACCACTGTCTTACAGCTCTCATACATGTCCTGCACCACTCTAACATACTTCTCTGACACTCCAGACGTCCTCATACAATACCACAGCTCCTCTCTCGGCACCCTGTCATACGCTTTCTCTAAATCTACGCAGACACAATGCAACTCCCTATGACCCTCTCTGTACTTCTCCATCAGCGTCCTCAAAGCAAATACTGCATCTGTTGTACTCTTTCTAGGCATGAAACCATATTGCTGCTCACAAATACTCACCTCTGCGCTTAGCCGAGCTTCCACTACTCTTTCCCACAACTTCATTGTGTGACTCATCAGCTTTATTCCTCTGTAGTTGCCACAGCTCTGCACATCTCCCTTGTTCTTAAAAATTGGTACCAGTACACTTTTCCTCCAGTCCTCTGGCATCCTCTCACTCTCCAAGATCTTGTTAAACAAACTAGTCAAAAACTCTACTGCCGCCTCTCCTAGACACTTCCATACCTCCACAGGTATGTCATCAGGACCAACTGCCTTTCCACTCTTCATCCTCTTCAATGTCCTCCTCACTTCACTCTTACTAATCTTTGCTACTTCCTGCTCCACAACAGTCACCTCTTCTACTCTTCGTTCCCTTTCATTTTCCTCGTTCATCAACTCTTCAAAGTACTCCTTCCATCTTCCCATCACACTCCTGGCACCTGTCAATACATTTCCATCCTTATCTTTAATCACCCTAACCTGCTGCACATCCTTTCCATCTCTATCTCTTTGTCTGGCCAACCTGTACAAATCCACCTCTCCCTCTTTAGTGTCCAACCTAGCATACAAGTCCTCATATGCTCTTTGTTTGGCCTGTGCCACCTCTATCTTCACCTTACGCTGTATCTCCCTGTACTCCTGTCTACTCTCTTCAGTCCTCTCAGTGTCCCACTTCTTCTTAGCTAACCTCTTTCTCTGTATACACTCCTGAACTTCCTCGTTCCACCACCAAGTCTCCTTGTCCGCTTTCCTCTTTCCAGATGACACACCGAGTACCCTCCTACCTGTCTCCCTGATCAAATTAGCTGTAGTAGTCCAGTCATCTGGAAGCACCTCCAAACCACCAGAGTCTGTCTCAGCTCCTCCCTGAAAACTAAACGACATTCTTCCTTTTTCAACTTCCACCACTTTGTCCGCTGCTCTGCCTTAGTCCTCCTTATCTTCCTCACCACCAGCATCATTTTACACACCACCATCCTGTGTTGTCTGGCTACACTCTCCCCTACCAATGCTTTACAGTCACTGATCTCTTTCAGATTACAACGTCTACACAAGATGTAGTCTACCTGAGTGCTTCTCCCTCCGCTCTTGTACGTCACCCTATGTTCCTGCCTCTTCTGAAAGAAAGTGTTTACTACAGCCATTTCCATCCTCTTTGCAAAGTCAACCACCATCTGACCTTCTGCGTTCCTGTCCTGAACACCAAACCTGCCCATAACAGTCTCATCACCTCTGTTCCCTTCACCTACATGCCCATTGAAATCTGCACCAATGACAACTCTCTCACCTCTGGGGATGCTCTGCATCACTTCATCTAACTCACTCCAGAATTTCTCCTTCTCTTCTAACTCACATCCTACCTGTGGGGCATAACCACTCACAACATTGAACATCACCCCTTCAACTTCCAGCTTCAGACTCATCAACCTGTCTGATACTCTTTTCACCTCTAGAACATTCCTCACAAAATCCTCTTTCAATATAACTCCTACTCCATTTCTCTTCCTATCTGACCCATGGTAAAACAACTTGAACCCTGCTCCTAAGCTTCTAGCCTTGCTACCTTTCCACCTGGTCTCCTGGACACACAGTATGTCCACCTTCCTTCTCTGCATCATGTCGATCAACTCCCTAGCCTTCCCTGTCATAGTACCAACATTCAAAGTCCCTACTGTCAGTCCTACATTCTTAGCTTTCCTCTTCTCTCTTTGCCTACGAACACACCTTCCTCCTCTTCTTCTTCGTCTTCGACCAACAGTAGTCCAATTTCCACCGGTACCCTGTAGGTCAACAGCACAGTTGGTTAGCGACTGTCTTTTGGTTTGTTTATTTCTATCAGGCTAGCTAGCACTTTCTGTGGGAAATGGCTTATTTTGTTTATTATGTTGGCCTTGGTTCGCCCTGAGTTGTAGTGTCATGTTTTGTTTGACACTTTCTTTCGTTTAAAATAAATATCATTCTGTTGGAACATCTCAATCCTGGATTTTGGTTTGGGGATCGGAGAGGGAACATGCTAATTTATCTTTGTATGTTTCACCCTGACCCCCTAGACAGGGGCGTAACAGACCAGTACAGTCATAGTACTTTGTACTTTGCCACATTTATCTTCTTCTTAGCAAGTGTCATGCATTCTGCTTCTCTAGCGTTTTTAAGAGCTGTTGATGATGTCAAATGCAGCTTACGGCCACACCGCTCTCTAAGCGCCCAATCTCGTCCGATCTCGGCAGCCAAATAGGGTGGGGCCTGGTTAGTACTTGGTAGGAAGACCGCCTGGGAATACCAGGTGCTGTAAGCTTTTTTGCTTGGGTTTACGGGCAGCACAAGCTGGTGTTACTGCCTATTTATTCATAGAAATTGTTCTATATTTTCATCAAATTTTGTTCTTTCATTGCTGTTTTGCTACTTTATTGGTTTGTCAACCATCGTGCTTCATTACTAATAGACCATGTTACGGTCCTGGCCATATGTGTTGTTTTTATTTTCTTGTTCTTATAGGTGCCCTGCCTGATTGGCCGGATTGGGGGGCAGTACAGGAAGCTGATTGGTCCATCCTACACTTCCTGGAGTTTTAAAAGTACGGTTCCCAACAGCTAGCGAGGCTCTTTCTGGCATCAGCACCTGTTTGCTGTTCTTGCTTTCCAAACCTTATTTAGCATTTTTGAATTGTTAGGTTTTGTGCCGTGGTTTTGTTTATAAATTGTATATTTTGTAAATAGTATTAAATCTGTAGGGGTGAACAGCCATTTTCTTTTGATTGTTTTCTCTTGTTTTCACATTAGGGAGTTAGGGTTAGCGACTGTCTTTTGGTTTGTTTATTTCTATCAGGCTAGCTAGTACTTTCTGTGGGAAATGGCTTATTTTGTTTATTATGTTGGCCTTGGTTCGCCCTGAGTTGTAGTGTCATGTTTTGTTTGACACTTTCTTTCGTTTAAAATAAATATCATTCTGTTGGAACATCTCGATCCTGGATTTTGGTTTGGGGATCGGAGAGGGAACATGCTAATTTATCTTTGTATGTTGCACCCTGACCCCCTAGACAGGGGCGTAACAGACCAGTACCGTTATAGTACTTTGTACTTTGCCACATTTATCTTCTTCTTAGCAAGTGTCATGCATTCTGCTTCTCCAGCGTTTTTAAGAGCTGTTGATGATGTCAAATGCAGCTTACGGCCACACCGCTCTCTAAGCGCCCGATCTCGTCCGATCTCGGCAGCCAAATAGGGCCGGGCCTGGTTAGTACTTGGTAGGAAGACCGCCTGGGAATACCAGGTGCTGTAAGCTTTTTTGCTTGGGTTTACGGGCAGCACAAGCTGGTGTTACTGCCTATTAATTCATAGAAATTGTTCTATATTTTCATCAAATTTTGTTCTTTCATTGCTGTTTTGCTACTTTTTTGGTTTGTCAACCATCGTGCTTCATTACTAGTAGACCATGTTACGGTCCTGGCCATATGTGTTGTTTTTATTTTCTTGTTCTTATAGGTGCCCTGCCTGATTGGCCGGATTGGGGGGCAGTACAGGAAGCTGATTGGTCCATCCTACACTTGCTGGAGTTTTAAAAGTACGGTTCCCAACAGCTAGCGAGGCTCTTTCTGGCAGCAGCACCTGTTTGCTGTTCTTGGTTTCCAAACCTTATTTAGCATTTTTGAATTGTTAGGTTTTGTGCCGTGGTTTTGTTTATAAATTGTATATTTTGTAAATAGTATTAAATCTGTAGGGGTGAACAGCCATTTTCTTTTGATTGTTTTCTCTTGTTTTCACATTAGGGAGTTAGGGTTAGCGACTATCTTTTGGTTTGTTTATTTCTATCAGGCTAGCTAGCACTTTCTGTGGGAAATGGCTTATTTTGTTTATTATGTTGGCCTTGGTTCGCCCTGAGTTGTAGTGTCATGTTTTGTTTGACACTTTCTTTCGTTTAAAA
>NW_027125465.1:0-5000 GCF_033026475.1 Channa argus | reverse complement strand
CGCAGCATCTGAACCAATATTCAGCGCACTGCAGACAAGAGCCAACTATCTTTGAAACTTAATGAAACTCTTTCAACTAAAAAGAAGTCCATTTGACATGACTTACCTTCCAGACCCGGATGACTGAGACTCTTTACTGACTTGTACTGTATACTCTATCGATTAGATTTTTTAAGGGAATGAAAATAAAATGCTTTTGAAGCGATGGTGGTATAGTGGTGAGCATAGCTGCCTTCCAAGCAGTTGACCCGGGTTCGATTCCCTGCCATCGCAGTTGTCTTCTATTTAGCGATTTGAAAATTGTGCGGTCTTTCGGTACTTTCGAAATCTCAAAGTAAGCATCTTCTCTAGATTGAAGAGATCAAACTTTGATCAGGATCAAGAAAATGCGCTAGGAAAAGAGTCAAGAGTTGTTGTTTTCAAACAATCACGGCTCTAAATGACCTTCATTCTATCGTTAAGTTTGGCCTCCTAATGATTGTCATCTTCCTGGGGATGTATGAAAACCACTACAGCAATGGTGTCTGACACTGCTTACTCTGTTGGAGCGGGTCTTTACATGAACAAGTAGGGATCCGAGAGTCCTTGACAGCCAAATCTGCAAATGCTTCTTTAAAAGTGTTGAAGACGGCTCTTTTTCCTATTCCCATGTGTATGGCTTATGTGCCAGTGTAACTGGGGATGTAGCTCAGTGGTAGAGCGCATGCTTTGCATGTATGAGGCCCTGGGTTCAATCCCCAGCACCTCCACGTGCTTTAACAAAATGATAGTGTCTTTGTTTCTCTGCTGAGAGTGGAAAATAACTGACTTGGGCTTCCTTCATGACCATGGCAAGGCAATGTGACTGGGTGAACTAGCCAACTATCTTTGAGAACATTTCAATGACAAAGAAGTCCATTTGACATGACTTACCTGCCAGACCCTGGGATCAATTCCTGGCATCTCCATGTACTTAAAAAATGACAGTCTGTTTATTCGACACCTGTGAGAGAGTGGATCTCATTCAGGTTGAGGTTCATCTGGGTTTTCAAGTTGCAAAAATTTGAATGACTGTGCCTCCTTGTTTTCCAACTATGCCCAGCTAACTATTGCTCTACCCACTGCCAATTACCTGGATTACGTGTGTTGAGACAGTCACCAATTGGAAGAGAACATTATGCTTTGCCTTATCCCACCCCACCCTAAACTAAGATTCTATCTTTAAGCTCTGATTGGCTGAACAAACCTGATCCAGGTAGTAGGTATTGTGTACAGCCGAAATTGTCAGAAAACAAGCAAGACGAGGGTCCTTGACAACCAAGTCTGGGAATGCTTGCTTACGGGTATTTGAGACTGCTCTATTTCCACCTCCCATGTGATCTTAATCTGTCATGATGTTGGGGATGTAGCTCAGTGGTAGAGCGCATGCTTTGCATGTATGAGGGTTCAATCCCCGGTATCTCCATGTGCTTTAACTAAATGACAGTCTGTTTGTTTCTCACCTGAGAGTGGAAAATGAGTGTCTTGGGCTTACTTCATGACCGTTGCAAGGCAATGTGACTGGGTGCACTAGCCAACTATCTTTGAAACTAAAATGAAGTCCATTTACCTTTGACTTGCCTTCCATCTCCATGTACTTTTAAAAATGACAGTCTGTTTATATGTCACCTGTGAGAGAGCGGATCTGATTCAGGTTGAGGTTCATCCGGGTTTTCAAGTTGGAAAAATTTTCATGACTGATCAGTCAGAATCTTTACTGACTTGTACTGTATACTTTACCAATTTGATTTCTTAAGAGAATTAAAAAAAGGTGCGTTTGAAGTGGTGGTGGTATAGTGGTGAGCATAGCTCCCTCCCCAGCCGTTGACCACGGTTTGATTCCCTGCCCTTGCAGTTGTCTTCTGTTTAGCGATTTGAAATTTGTGTGGTTTTTCGATACTTTAGAAATGTCAAAGTAAACATGTTTGTAGGGTAAAGAGAACAAGCTTTGATCAGGCTAAAGAAAATGCGCTAGGAAAAGAGTCAAGAGTTGTTGGCTTTAAACAATCACGGCTCTAAAGGACCTTCATTCAATCGTTAGGTGTGGCCTCCTAATGATCGTCATCTTCCTGGGGATGTATGAAAGCCACTACAGCAATGGTGTCTGACACTGCTTACTCTGTTGGAGCAGGTCTTTACATGAACAAGTGGGGATCCGAGAGTCCTTGACAGCCAAATCTGCAAATTCTTCTTTAAAGGGATTGAAGACGGCTCTATTTCCTATTCCCATGTGTATGGCTTGCATTGTTGTGCAACCAGAGTTGTATCTCAGTGGTACATGGCATGTGTTGCATGTAGAAGGCCCTGGGATTAATCCCTGGCATCTCCATATGCTTTTAAAAATGCCAGTCTGTTTATTTCTCACTTGTGAGAGAGCGGATCTGATTCAGGTTGAGGTTGATCCGGGTTTTAAAGTTGCAATAAGTTTCATGAAAGAAGCTAATGTACTAAATCTATACTGTCAACGGTCAATGAATCTCTGCAACAAGCGCAGCATCTGAACCAATATTCAGCGCACTGCAGACAAGAGCCAACTATCTTTGAAACTTAACGAAACTCTTTCAACTAAAAAGAAGTCCATTTGACATGACTTACCTTCCAGACCCGGATGACTGAGACTCTTTACTGACTTGTACTGTATACTCTACCGATTAGATTTTTTAAGGGAATGAAAATAAAATGCTTTTGAAGCGATGGTGGTATAGTGGTGAGCATAGCTGCCTTCCAAGCAGTTGACCCGGGTTCGATTCCCGGCCATCGCAGTTGTCTTCTATTTAGCGATTTGAAAATTGTGCGGTCTTTCGGTACTTTCGAAATCTCAAAGTAAGCATCTTCTCTAGAGTGAAGAGAACAAGCTTTGCTCAGGCTAAAGAAAATGCGCTAGGAAAAGAGTCAAGAGTTGTTGGCTTTAAACAATCAAGGCTCTAAAGGACCTTCATTCAATCGTTAGGTGTGGCCTCCTAATGATCGTCATCTTCCTGGGGATGTATGAAAGCCACTACAGCAATGGAGTCTGACACTGCTTACTCTGTTGGAGCAGGTCTTTACATGAACAAGAGGGGATCCGAGAGTCCTTGACAGCCAAATCTGCAAATTCTTCTTTAAAGGGATTGAAGACGGCTCTATTTCCTATTCCCATGTGTATGGCTTGCATTGGTGTGCAACCAGAGTTGTATCTCAGTGGTACATGGCATGTGTTGCATGTAGAAGGCCCTGGGATTAATCCCTGGCATCTCCATATGCTTTTAAAAATGCCAGTCTGTTTATTTCTCACTTGTGAGAGAGCGGATCTGATTCAGGTTGAGGTTGATCCGGGTTTTAAAGTTGCAATAAGTTTCATGAAAGAAGCTAATGTACTAAATCTATACTGTCAACGGTCAATGAATCTCTGCAACAAGCGCAGCATCTGAACCAATATTCAGCGCACTGCAGACAAGAGCCAACTATCTTTGAAACTTAACGAAACTCTTTCAACTAAAAAGAAGTCCATTTGACATGACTTACCTTCCAGACCCGGATGACTGAGACTCTTTACCGACTTGTACTGTATACTCTACCGATTAGATTTTTTAAGGGAATGAAAATAAAATGCTTTTGAAGCGATGGTGGTATAGTGGTGAGCATAGCTGCCTTCCAAGCAGTTGACCTGGGTTCGATTCCCGGCCATCGCAGTTCTCTTCTATTTAGCGATTTGAAAATTGTGCGGTCTTTCGGTACTTTCGAAATCTCAAAGTAAGCATCTTCTCTAGAGTGAAGAGATCAAAATTTGATCAGGATCAAGAAAATGCGCTAGGAAAAGAGTCAAGAGTTGTTGTTTTCAAACAATCACGGCTCTAAATGACCTTCATTCCATCGTTAAGTTTGGCCTCCTAATGATTGTCATCTTCCTGGGGATGTATGAAAACCACTACAGCAATGGTGTCTGACACTGCTTACTCTGTTGGAGCGGGTCTTTACATGAACAAGTAGGGATCCGAGAGTCCTTGACAGCCAAATCTGCAAATGCTTCTTTAAAGGTGTTGAAGACGGCTCTTTTTCCTATTCCCATGTGTATGGCTTATGTGCCAGTGCAACTGGGGATGTAGCTCAGTGGTAGAGCGCATGCTTTGCATGTATGAGGTCCTGGGTTCAATCCCCAGCATCTCCACGTGCTTTAACAAAACGATAGTGGCTTTGTTTCTCAGCTGACAGTGGAAAATAACTGACTTGGGCTTGCTTCATGACCATGGCAAGGCAATGTGACTGGGTGAACTAGCCAACTATCTTTGAGAACATTTTAACGACAAAGAAGTCCATTTGACATGACTTACCTGCCAGACCCTGGGATCAATTCCTGGCATCTCCATGTACTTAAAAAATGACAGTCTGTTTATTCGACACCTGTGAGAGAGTGGATCTCATTCAGGCTGAGGTTCATCCGGGTTTTCAAGTTGCAAAAATTTGAATGACTGTGCCTCCTTGTCTTCCAACTATGCCCAGATAACTATTGCTCTACCCACTGCCAATTACCTGGATTACGTGTGTTGAGACAGTCACCAATTGGAAGAGAACATTATGCTTTGCCTTATCCCACCCCACCCTAAACTAAGATGCTATCTTTAAGCTCTGATTGGCTGAACAAACCTGATCCAGGTAGTAGGTATTGTGTACAGCCGAAATTGTCAGAAAACAAGCAAGACGAGGGTCCTTGACAACCAAGTCTGGGAATGCTTGCTTACGGGTATTTGAGACTGCTCTATTTCCACTTCCCATGTGATCTTAATCTGTCATGATGTTGGGGATGTAGCTCATTGGTAGAGCGCATGCTTTGCATGTATGAGGGTTCAATCCCCGGTATCTCCATGTGCTTTAACTAAATGACAGTCTGTTTGTTTCTCACCTGAGAGTGGAAAATGAGTGTCTTGGGCTTACTTCATGACCGTTGCAAGGCAATGTGACTGGGTGCACTAGCCAACTATCTTTGAAACTAAAATGAAGTCCAT
>NW_027125464.1:0-5000 GCF_033026475.1 Channa argus | reverse complement strand
TTTTTATGCGCTTAAAAGCATTTTCAGGCCGAATGAGCAAATATGCTTGTTTCTGCCAAATGTAGCAAAATACTGAAAGGAAAGTGGGTTTGCCTTCATATTTGACCCAGAACAACTCAGTTCAGCATGGAAATATCATTGCAACAGCTTTTATTTAGCCAGAAAATCAAGAGTGTAAGTTTTTATGCGCTTAAAAGCATTTTCAGGCCGAATGAGCGGATTTCTGCCAAATGCAGCAAAATACTGAAAGGAAAGTGGGTTTGCCTTCATATTTGAGCCAGAACAACTCAGTTCAGCATGGAAATATCATTGCAACAGCTTTTATTTAGCCAAAAATCAAGAGTGTAAGTTTTTATGCTTTTAAAAGCATTTTCAGGCCGAATGAGCAAATATGCTTGTTTCTGCCAATTGCAGCAAAATACTGAAGGGAAAGTGGGTTTGCCTTCATATTTGACCCAGAACAACTCAGTTCAGCATGGAAATATCATTGCAACAGCTTTTATTTAGCCAGAAATCAACAGTGTAAGTTTTTATGCATTTAAAAGCATTTTTAGTCCGAATGAGCTGATTTCTGCCAAATGCAGCAATATACTGAAAGGAAAGTGGGTTTGCCTTCATATGTGACCCAGAACAACTTAGTTCAGCATGGAAATATCATTGCAACAGCTTTTATTTAGCCAGAAATCAAGAGTGTACGTTTTTATGCGCTTAAAAGCATTTTCAGGCCGAATGAGCGGATTTGAGCCAAATGCAGCAAACAACTGAAAGGAAAGTGGGTTCGCCTTCATATTTGACCCAGAACAACTCAGTTCAGCATGGAAATATCATTGCAACAGCTTTTATTTAGCCAGAAATCAAGAGTGTAAGTTTTTATGTGCTTAAAAGCATTTTCAGGCCGAATGAGCAAATATGCTTGTTTCTGCCAAATGCAGCAAAATACTGAGAGGAAAGTGGGTTTGCCTTCATATTTGACCCAGAACAACTCAGTTCAGCATGGAAGTATCCTTGCAACAGCTTTTATTTAGCCAGAAATCAAGAGTGTAAGTTTTTATGCACTTAAAAGCATTTTTAGTCCGAATGAGCTGATTTCTGCCAAATGCAGCAAAATACTGAAAGGAAAGTGGGTTTGCCTTCATATTTGAACCTGAACAACTCGGTTCAGCATGGAAATATCATTGCAACAGCTTTTATTTAGCCAGAAATCAAGAGTGTAAGTTTTTATGCGCTTAAAAGCAGCTTCAGGCCGAATGAGCAAATCTGCTTGTTTCTGCCAAATGCAGCAAAATACTGAAAGGGAAGTGTGTTTGCCTTCATATTTGACCCAGAACAACTCAGTTCAGCATGGAAATATCATTGCAACAGTTTTTATTTAGCCAGAAATCAAGAGTGTAAGTTTCTATGCGCTTAAAAGCATTTTCAGACCGAATGAGCAAATATGCTTGTTTCTGCCAATTGCAGCAAAAGACTGAAAGGAAAGTGGGTTTGCCTTCATATTTGACCCAGAACAACTCAGTTCAGCATGGAAATATCATTGCAACAGCTTTTATTTAGCCAGAAATCAAGAGTGTAAGTTTTTATGCACTTAAAAGCATTTTCAGTCCGAATGAGCGGATTTCTGCCAAATGCAGCAAAATACTGAAAGGAAAGTGGGTTTGCCTTCATATGTGACCCAGAACAACTCAGTTCAGCATGGAAATATCATTGCAACAGCTTTTATTTAGCCATAAATCAAGAGTCTAAGTTTTTATGCTTTTAAAAGCATTTTCAGGCCGAATGAGCAAATATGCTTGTTTCTGCCAATTGCAGCAAAATACTGAAGGGAAAGTGGGTTTGCCTTCATATTTGACCCAGAACAACTCAGTTCAGCATGGAAATATCATTGCAACAGCTTTTATTTAGCCAGTAATCAAGAGTGTAAGTTTTCATGCACTTAAAAGCATTTTCAGGCCGAATGAGCAAATATGCTTGTTTCTGCCAAATGCAGTAAAATACTGAAAGGAAAGTGGGTTTGCCTTCATATTTGAGCCAGAACAACTCAGTTCAGCATGGAAATATCATTGCAACAGCTTTTATTTAGCCAGAAATCAAGAGTGTAAGTTTTTATGCGCTTAAAAGCATTTTCAGGCCGAATGAGCGGATTTGAGCCAAATGCAGCAAAATACTGAAAGGAAAGTGGGTTTGCCTTCATATTTGAGCCAGAACAACTCAGTTCAGCACGGAAATATCATTGCAACAGCTTTTATTTAGCCAGAAATCAAGAGTGTAAGTTTTTATGCGCTTAAAAGCATTTTCAGGCCGAATGAGCTGATTTCTGCCAAATGCAGCAAAATACTGAAAGGAAAGTGGGTTTGCTTTCATATTTGAGCCAGAACAACTTAGTTCAGCATGGAAATATCATTGCAACAGCTTTTATTTAGCCAGAAATCAAGAGTGTAAGTTTTTATGCGCTTAAAAGCATTTTCAGGCCAAATGAGCAAATATGCCTGTTTCTGCCAAATGCAGCAAAATACTGAAAGGAAAGTGGGTTTGCCTTCATATTTGAGCCAGAACAACTCAGTTCAGCATGGAAATATCATTGCAACAGCTTTTATTTAGCCAGAAATCAAGAGTGTAAGTGTTTATGCGCTTAAAAGCATTTACAGGCCGAATGAGCAAATATGCTCTTTTCTGCCAAATGCAGCAAAATACTGAAAGGAAAGTGGGTTTGCCTTCATATTTGAGCCAGAACAACTCAGTTCAGCATGGAAATATCATTGCAACAGCTTTTATTTAGCCGGAAATCAAGAGTGTTAGCTTTTATGCGCTTAAAAGCATTTTCAGGCCGAATGAGCTGATTTCTGCCAAATGCAGCAAAATACTGAAAGTAAAGTAGGTTTGCCTTCATATTTGACCCAGAACAACTCAGTTCAGCATGGAAATTTCATTGCAACAGCTTTTATTTAGCCAGAAATCAAGAGTGTAAGTTTTTATGCGCTTAAAAGCAATTTCAAGCCGAATGAGCAAATATGCTTGTTTCTGCCAAATGCAGCAAAATACTGAAAGGAAAGTGGGTTTGCCTTCATATTTGAACCTGAACAACTCAGTTCAGCATGGAAATTTCATTGCAACAGCTTTTATTTAGCCAGAAATCAAGAGTGTAAGTTTTTATGCGCTTAAAAGCATTTTCAGGCCGAATGAGCTGATTTCTGCCAAATGTAGCAAAATACTGAAAGGAAAGTGGGTCTACCTTCATATTCGACGCAGAAAAACTCAGTTCAGCATGGAAATATCATTGCAACAGCTTTTATTTAGCCAGAAATCAAGAGTGTACGTTTTTATGCGCTTAAAAGCATTTTCAGGCCGAATGAGCGGATTTGAGCCAAATGCAGCAAACAACTGAAAGGAAAGTGGGTTCGCCTTCATATTTGACCCAGAACAACTCAGTTCAGCATGGAAATATCATTGCAACAGCTTTTATTTAGCCAGAAATCAAGAGTGTAAGTTTTTATGTGCTTAAAAGCATTTTCAGGCCGAATGAGCAAATATGCTTGTTTCTGCCAAATGCAGCAAAATACTGAGAGGAAAGTGGGTTTGCCTTCATATTTGACCCAGAACAACTCAGTTCAGCATGGAAATATCATTGCAACAGCTTTTATTTAGCCAGAAATCAAGAGTGTAAGTTTTTATGCACTTAAAAGCATTTTTAGTCCGAATGAGCTGATTTCTGCCAAATGCAGCAAAATACTGAAAGGAAAGTGGGTTTGCCTTCATATTTGAACCTGAACAACTCGGTTCAGCATGGAAATATCATTGCAACAGCTTTTATTTAGCCAGAAATCAAGAGTGTAAGTTTCTATGCGCTTAAAAGCATTTTCAGACCGAATGAGCAAATATGCTTGTTTCTGCCAAATGTAGCAAAATACTGAAAGGAAAGTGGGTTTGCCTTTATATTTGACCCAGAACAACTCAGTTCAGCATGGAAATATCATTGCAACAGCTTTTATTTAGCCAGAAATCAAGAGTGTAAGTTTTTATGCACTTAAAAGCATTTTCAGTCCGAATGAGCTGATTTCTGCCAAATGCAGCAAAATACTGAAAGGAAAGTGGGTTTGCCTTCATATGTGACCCAGAACAACTCAGTTCAGCATGGAAATATCATTGCAACAGCTTTTATTTAGCCATAAATCAAGAGTCTAAGTTTTCATGCGCTTAAAAGCATTTTCAGGCCGAATGAGCAAATATGCTTGTTTCTGCCAAATGCAGCAAAATACTGAAAGGAAAGTGGGTTTGCCTTCATATTTGACCCAGAACAACTCAGTTCAGCATGGAAATATCATTGCAACAGTTTTTATTTAGCCAGAAATCAAGAGTGTAAGTTTCTATGCGCTTAAAAGCATTTTCAGACCGAATGAGCAAATATGCTTGTTTCTGCCAAATGTAGCAAAATACTGAAAGGAAAGTGGGTTTGCCTTTATATTTGACCCAGAACAACTCAGTTCAGCATGGAAATATCATTGCAACAGCTTTTATTTAGCCAGAAATCAAGAGTGTAAGTTTTTATGCACTTAAAAGCATTTTCAGTCCGAATGAGCTGATTTCTGCCAAATGCAGCAAAATACTGAAAGGAAAGTGGGTTTGCCTTCATATGTGACCCAGAACAACTCAGTTCAGCATGGAAATATCATTGCAACAGCATTTATTAGCCAGAAATCAAGAGTGTAAGTTTTTGATGAGCTTAAAAGCATTTTCAGGCCGAATGAGCAAATATGTTTGTTTCTGCCAAATGCAGGAAAATACTGAAAGGAAAGTGGGTTTGCCTTCATATTTGATGCAGAAAAACTCAGTTCAGCATGGAAATATCATTGCAACAGCTTTTATTTAGCCATAAATCAAGAGTGTAAGTTTTTATGCGCTTAAAAGTATTTTCAGGCCGAATGAGCAAATATGATTGTTTCTGCCAAATGCAGATAAATACTGAAAGGAAAGTGGGTTTGCCTTCATATTTGAACCTGAACAACTCG
>NW_027125463.1:0-5469 GCF_033026475.1 Channa argus | reverse complement strand
ACTGGGGCATCTTGAAAGTAGGTAATTACAGTAGTCCACAAATGCATGGACCAGTTTTTCGGCATCAGTTTTCGGTGCAATTGAGTGCTGTTGGATGAATAGATTGACATTATTGGGATTAATATGTTGTTTGGTTGGGTTGGTGGGTCATTTGGTGTGTTGGTGAGTTTGTTGTTGTGTTTTCCAAGGTCTCCGTTTTCACCTGTCTGAGAAGGGAGCTTGCGTAGCCCCTTTGTCGTAGAGCTGGAAAGAGGATTTTTGTGGCATTGTCCCTCGTCTGCCCTCTGCTTGAGTGTATTTACAACGTCTAAAAAAACTTTTATGCAAAGAGTTTTGTGTACAGCAGTGCCCTCTTCTGGTTATCTAGGGTTAGGGTTAGGGTTAGGTGAAATGAATTTATCTCGATGACTCTCCCCGCTTCGTCCGTCGACTGGGCGGTTTGGAGTAGAGAGTCAAAGGCATGGCACGGGCCGACGCTTGTCACTCTGGTTCCCTGATACTGTGTGCTGTCTTCCTAATGAGAAGATGACATTGTGTCCTTGATTTTTGGTAGATTTTTTGATGTGTTTTTTGTGGGAGTGGTCAAGTCTCCGATGCAGTTTTTGATGAAGTTTCACTGGTTCCCAAGTCGATGTTTGCAGGCTGGTCAGTAACGGGGGTTTGAAGAGCAGTTGTCCAATCGTTGATGAGACTCTCCAGATTTAAGACAGCCCCCAGGAGACCCTGAGACAGCTGTATGGAGAGACACTTACCTTTGAGTTGAGTTGAGTCGATTTTTGGTGGGATTTTTTTGTGTTGGAACTAAGTTTAAAGACAGCCCCCAAGAGGCCTTGAGACAGCTGTGTTGTTTTGGATTCAGATAGACTTTGAGTTGAATAGTTTTTTTGGGGTTGAGATTAACATTAAAGACAGCCCCCAGGAGGCCCTGAGACAGCTGTGCTGTTTTTTAGTCAACTACATTAGCTTGTGTTGAAATTAACATTAAGCACAGCCCCCAGGAGGCCCTGAGACAGCCATGCTGTTTTGGAGTCAAATAGACTTGGAGTTGACTATATTAACTTGTGCTGGCATTAACATTATACACAGCCCCCAGGAGGCCCTGAGACAGCTGTGTTGTTTTGGAATCCGATAGACTTTGAGTTGGATCATTTTCTTGTTTTGAGACTGGCCTAAAAGACAGTACAGAGGAGGTCCTGAGACAGTCGTGTGTTGAGCCAGTAGACGTTCGGATGCCTCTGATGGGAGGAGGATTGTCCGTCCAGGGTTAGGGTTAGGGTTAGGGTTAGGGTTAGGGGGGTTAGGGTTAGGGGTTAGGGTTAGGGTTAGGGGGTTAGGGTTAGGGGGTTAGGGTTAGGGGGTTAGGGTTAGGGGGTTAGGGTTAGGGTTAGGGTTAGGGTTAGGGTTAGGGTTAGGGTTAGGGTTAGGGTTAGGGTTAGGGTTAGGGTTAGGGTTAGGGTTAGGGTTAGGGTTAGGGTTAGGGTTAGGGTTAGGGTTAGGGTTAGGGTTAGGGTTAGGGTTAGGGTTAGGGTTAGGGTTAGGGGGTTAGGGTTAGGGGGTTAGGGTTAGGGTTAGGGTTAGGGTTAGGGGTTAGGGTTAGGGTTAGGGTTAGGGTTAGGGTTAGGGTTAGGGTTAGGGTTAGGGTTAGGGTTAGGGTTAGGGTTAGGGTTAGGGTTAGGGTTAGGGTTAGGGTTAGGGTTAGGGTTAGGGTTAGGGTTAGGGTTAGGGTTAGGGTTAGGGTTAGGGTTAGGGTTAGGGTTAGGGTTAGGGTTAGGGTTAGGGTTAGGGTTAGGGTTAGGGTTAGGGTTAGGGTTAGGGTTAGGGTTAGGGTTAGGGTTAGGGTTAGGGTTAGGGTTAGGGTTAGGGTTAGGGTTAGGGTTAGGGTTAGGGTTAGGGTTAGGGGGTTAGGGTTAGGGTTAGGGTTAGGGTTAGGGTTAGGGTTAGGGTTAGGGTTAGGGTTAGGGTTAGGGTTAGGGTTAGGGTTAGGGTTAGGGTTAGGGTTAGGGTTAGGGTTAGGGTTAGGGTTAGGGTTAGGGTTAGGGTTAGGGTTAGGGTTAGGGTTAGGGTTAGGGTTAGGGTTAGGGTTAGGGTTAGGGTTAGGGTTAGGGTTAGGGTTAGGGTTAGGGTTAGGGTTAGGGTTAGGGTTAGGGTTAGGGTTAGGGTTAGGGTTAGGGTTAGGGTTAGGGTTAGGGTTAGGGTTAGGGTTAGGGTTAGGGTTAGGGTTAGGGTTAGGGTTAGGGTTAGGGTTAGGGTTAGGGTTAGGGTTAGGGTTAGGGTTAGGGTTAGGGTTAGGGTTAGGGTTAGGGTTAGGGTTAGGGTTAGGGTTAGGGTTAGGGTTAGGGTTAGGGTTAGGGTTAGGGTTAGGGTTAGGGTTAGGGTTAGGGTTAGGGTTAGGGTTAGGGTTAGGGTTAGGGTTAGGGTTAGGGTTAGGGTTAGGGTTAGGGTTAGGGTTAGGGTTAGGGTTAGGGTTAGGGTTAGGGTTAGGGTTAGGGTTAGGGTTAGGGTTAGGGTTAGGGTTAGGGTTAGGGTTAGGGTTAGGGTTAGGGTTAGGGTTAGGGTTAGGGTTAGGGTTAGGGTTAGGGTTAGGGTTAGGGTTAGGGTTAGGGTTAGGGTTAGGGTTAGGGTTAGGGTTAGGGTTAGGGTTAGGGTTAGGGTTAGGGTTAGGGTTAGGGTTAGGGTTAGGGTTAGGGTTAGGGTTAGGGTTAGGGTTAGGGTTAGGGTTAGGGTTAGGGTTAGGGTTAGGGTTAGGGTTAGGGTTAGGGTTAGGGTTAGGGTTAGGGTTAGGGTTAGGGTTAGGGTTAGGGTTAGGGTTAGGGTTAGGGTTAGGGTTAGGGTTAGGGTTAGGGTTAGGGTTAGGGTTAGGGTTAGGGTTAGGGTTAGGGTTAGGGTTAGGGTTAGGGTTAGGGTTAGGGTTAGGGTTAGGGTTAGGGTTAGGGTTAGGGTTAGGGTTAGGGTTAGGGTTAGGGTTAGGGTTAGGGTTAGGGTTAGGGTTAGGGTTAGGGTTAGGGTTAGGGTTAGGGTTAGGGTTAGGGTTAGGGTTAGGGTTAGGGTTAGGGTTAGGGTTAGGGTTAGGGTTAGGGTTAGGGTTAGGGTTAGGGTTAGGGTTAGGGTTAGGGTTAGGGTTAGGGTTAGGGTTAGGGTTAGGGTTAGGGTTAGGGTTAGGGTTAGGGTTAGGGTTAGGGTTAGGGTTAGGGTTAGGGTTAGGGTTAGGGTTAGGGTTAGGGTTAGGGTTAGGGTTAGGGTTAGGGTTAGGGTTAGGGTTAGGGTTAGGGTTAGGGTTAGGGTTAGGGTTAGGGTTAGGGTTAGGGTTAGGGTTAGGGTTAGGGTTAGGGTTAGGGTTAGGGTTAGGGTTAGGGTTAGGGTTAGGGTTAGGGTTAGGGTTAGGGTTAGGGTTAGGGTTAGGGTTAGGGTTAGGGTTAGGGTTAGGGTTAGGGTTAGGGTTAGGGTTAGGGTTAGGGTTAGGGTTAGGGTTAGGGTTAGGGTTAGGGTTAGGGTTAGGGTTAGGGTTAGGGTTAGGGTTAGGGTTAGGGTTAGGGTTAGGGTTAGGGTTAGGGTTAGGGTTAGGGTTAGGGTTAGGGTTAGGGTTAGGGTTAGGGTTAGGGTTAGGGTTAGGGTTAGGGTTAGGGTTAGGGTTAGGGTTAGGGTTAGGGTTAGGGTTAGGGTTAGGGTTAGGGTTAGGGTTAGGGTTAGGGTTAGGGTTAGGGTTAGGGTTAGGGTTAGGGTTAGGGTTAGGGTTAGGGTTAGGGTTAGGGTTAGGGTTAGGGTTAGGGTTAGGGTTAGGGTTAGGGTTAGGGTTAGGGTTAGGGTTAGGGTTAGGGTTAGGGTTAGGGTTAGGGTTAGGGTTAGGGTTAGGGTTAGGGTTAGGGTTAGGGTTAGGGTTAGGGTTAGGGTTAGGGTTAGGGTTAGGGTTAGGGTTAGGGTTAGGGTTAGGGTTAGGGTTAGGGTTAGGGTTAGGGTTAGGGTTAGGGTTAGGGTTAGGGTTAGGGTTAGGGTTAGGGTTAGGGTTAGGGTTAGGGTTAGGGTTAGGGTTAGGGTTAGGGTTAGGGTTAGGGTTAGGGTTAGGGTTAGGGTTAGGGTTAGGGTTAGGGTTA
The DNA here is from genome assembly GCF_033026475.1 of Channa argus. Classification (NCBI taxonomy): domain Eukaryota; kingdom Metazoa; phylum Chordata; class Actinopteri; order Anabantiformes; family Channidae; genus Channa; species Channa argus. Next base: position 1,381 of record NW_027125463.1, on the reverse strand, counting down.
GGGTTAGGGTTAGGGTTAGGGTTAGGGTTAGGGTTAGGGTTAGGGTTAGGGTTAGGGTTAGGGTTAGGGTTAGGGTTAGGGTTAGGGTTAGGGTTAGGGTTAGGGTTAGGGTTAGGGTTAGGGTTAGGGTTAGGGTTAGGGTTAGGGTTAGGGTTAGGGTTAGGGTTAGGGTTAGGGTTAGGGTTAGGGTTAGGGTTAGGGTTAGGGTTAGGGTTAGGGTTAGGGTTAGGGTTAGGGTTAGGGTTAGGGTTAGGGTTAGGGTTAGGGTTAGGGTTAGGGTTAGGGTTAGGGTTAGGGTTAGGGTTAGGGTTAGGGTTAGGGTTAGGGTTAGGGTTAGGGTTAGGGTTAGGGTTAGGGTTAGGGTTAGGGTTAGGGTTAGGGTTAGGGTTAGGGTTAGGGTTAGGGTTAGGGTTAGGGTTAGGGTTAGGGTTAGGGTTAGGGTTAGGGTTAGGGTTAGGGTTAGGGTTAGGGTTAGGGTTAGGGTTAGGGTTAGGGTTAGGGTTAGGGTTAGGGTTAGGGTTAGGGTTAGGGTTAGGGTTAGGGTTAGGGTTAGGGTTAGGGTTAGGGTTAGGGTTAGGGTTAGGGTTAGGGTTAGGGTTAGGGTTAGGGTTAGGGTTAGGGTTAGGGTTAGGGTTAGGGTTAGGGTTAGGGTTAGGGTTAGGGTTAGGGTTAGGGTTAGGGTTAGGGTTAGGGTTAGGGTTAGGGTTAGGGTTAGGGTTAGGGTTAGGGTTAGGGTTAGGGTTAGGGTTAGGGTTAGGGTTAGGGTTAGGGTTAGGGTTAGGGTTAGGGTTAGGGTTAGGGTTAGGGTTAGGGTTAGGGTTAGGGTTAGGGTTAGGGTTAGGGTTAGGGTTAGGGTTAGGGTTAGGGTTAGGGTTAGGGTTAGGGTTAGGGTTAGGGTTAGGGTTAGGGTTAGGGTTAGGGTTAGGGTTAGGGTTAGGGTTAGGGTTAGGGTTAGGGTTAGGGTTAGGGTTAGGGTTAGGGTTAGGGTTAGGGTTAGGGTTAGGGTTAGGGTTAGGGTTAGGGTTAGGGTTAGGGTTAGGGTTAGGGTTAGGGTTAGGGTTAGGGTTAGGGTTAGGGTTAGGGTTAGGGTTAGGGTTAGGGTTAGGGTTAGGGTTAGGGTTAGGGTTAGGGTTAGGGTTAGGGTTAGGGTTAGGGTTAGGGTTAGGGTTAGGGTTAGGGTTAGGGTTAGGGTTAGGGTTAGGGTTAGGGTTAGGGTTAGGGTTAGGGTTAGGGTTAGGGTTAGGGTTAGGGTTAGGGTTAGGGTTAGGGTTAGGGTTAGGGTTAGGGTTAGGGTTAGGGTTAGGGTTAGGGTTAGGGTTAGGGTTAGGGTTAGGGTTAGGGTTAGGGTTAGGGTTAGGGTTAGGGTTAGGGTTAGGGTTAG
>NW_027125461.1:0-7000 GCF_033026475.1 Channa argus | reverse complement strand
GGTGCCCTGCCTGATTGGCCGGATTTGGGGGAAGTACAGGAAGCTGATTGGTCCATCCTACACTTCCTGGAGTTTTAAAAGTACGGTTCCCAACAGCTAGCGAGGCTCTTTCTGGCAGCAGCACCTGTTTGCTGTTCTTGGTTTCCAAACCTTATTTAGCATTTTTGAATTGTTAGGTTTTGTGCCGTGGTTTTGTTTATAAATTGTATATTTTGTAAATAGTATTAAATCTGTAGGGTTGAACTGCCATTTTCTTTTGATTGTTTTCTCTTGTTTTCACATTAGGGAGTTAGGGTTAGCGACTGTCTTTTGGTTTGTTTATTTCTATCAGGCTAGCTAGCACTTTCTGTGGGAAATGGCTTATTTTGTTTATTATGTTGGCCTTGGTTCGCCCTGAGTTGTAGTGTCATGTTTTGTTTGACACTTTCTTTCGTTTAAAATAAATATCATTCTGTTGGAACATCTCGATCCTGGATTTTGGTTTGGAGACCGAAGAGGGAACATCCTAATTTATCTTTGTATGTTGCACCCTGACCCCCTAGACAGGGGCGTAACAGACCATTACAGTTATAGTACTTTGTACTTTGCCACATTTATCTTCTTCTTAACAAGTGTCATGCATTCTGCTTCTCCAGCGTTTTTAAGAGCTGTTGATGATTTCAAATGCAGCTTACGGCCACACCGCTCTCTAAGCGCCCGATCTCGTCTGATCTCGGCAGCCAAATAGAGCCGGGCCTGGTTAGTACTTGGTAGGAAGACCGCCTGGGAATACCAGGTGTTGTAAGCTCTTTTGCTTGGGTTTACGGGCAGCACAAGCTGTTGTTACTGCCTATTTATTCATAGAAATTGTTCTATATTTTCATCAAATTTTGTTCTTTCATTGCTGTTTTGCTACTTTATTGGTTTGTCAACCATCGTGCTTCATTACTAGTAGACCATGTTACGGTCCTGGCCATATGTGTTGTTTTTATTTTGTTGTTCTTATAGGTGCCCTGCCTGATTGGCCGGATTTGGGGGAAGTACAGGAAGCTGATTGGTCCATCCTACACTTCCTGGAGTTTTAAAAGTACGGTTCCCAACAGCTAGCGAGGCTCTTTCTGGCAGCAGCACCTGTTTGCTGTTCTTGGTTTCCAAACCTTATTTAGCATTTTTGAATTGTTAGGTTTTGTGCCGTGGTTTTGTTTATAAATTGTATATTTTGTAAATAGTATTAAATCTGTAGGGGTGAACTGCCATTTTCTTTGGACTGTTTTCACATTAGGGAGTTAGGGTTAGCGACTGTCTTTTGGTTTGTTTATTTCTATCAGGCTAGCTAGCACTTTCTGTGGGAAATGGCTTATTTTGTTTATTATGTTGGCCTTGGTTCGCCCTGAGTTGTAGTGTCATGTTTTGTTTGACACTTTCTTTCGTTTAAAATAAATATCATTCTGTTGGAACATCTCGATCATGGATTTTGGTTTGGGGATCGGAGAGGGAACATGCTAATTTATCTTTGTATGTTGCACCCTGAGCCCCTAGACAGGGGCGTAACAGACCAGTACAGTTATAGTACTTTGTACTTTGCCACATTTATCTTCTTCTTAGCAAGTGTCATGCATTCTGCTTCTCCAGCGTTTTTAAGAGCTGTTGATGATGTCAAATGCAGCTTACGGCCACAACGCTCTCTAAGCGCCCGATCTCGCCCGATCTCGGCAGCCAAATAGAGCCGGGCCTGGTTAGTACTTGGTAGGAAGACCGCCTGGGAATACCAGGTGCTGTAAGCTTTTTTGCTTGGGTTTACGGGCAGCTCAAGCTGGTGTTACTGCCTATTTATTCATAGAAATTGTTCTATATTTTCATCAAATTTTGTTCTTTCATTGCTGTTTTGCTACTTTATTGGTTTGTCAACCATCGTTCTTCATTACTAGTAGACCATGTTACGGTCCTGGCCATATGTGTTGTTTTTATTTTCTTGTTCTTATAGGTGCCCTGCCTGATTGGCCGGATTTGGGGGAAGTACAGGAAGCTGATTGGTCCATCCTACACTTCCTGGAGTTTTAAAAGTACGGTTCCCAACAGCTAGCGAGGCTCTTTCTGGCAGTAGCACCTGTTTGCTGTTCTTGGTTTCCAAATTTTATTTAGCATTTTTGAATTGTTAGGTTTTGTGCCGTGGTTTTGTTTATAAATTGTATATTTTGTAAATAGTATTAAATCTGTAGGGGTGGACTGCCATTTTCTTTTGATTGTTTTCTCTTGTTTTCACATTAGGGAGTTAGGGTTAGCGACTGTCTTTTGGTTTGTTTATATCTATCAGGCTAGCTAGCGCTTTCTGTGGGAAATGGCTTATTTTGTTTATTATGTTGGCCTTGGTTCGCCCTGAGTTGTAGTGTCATGTTTTGTTTGACACTTTCTTTCGTTTAAAATAAATATCATTCTGTTGGAACATCTCAATCCTGGATTTTGGTTTGAGGATCGGAGAGGGAACATGCTAATTTATCTTTGTATGTTTCACCCTGACCCCCTAGACAGGGGCGTAACAGACCAGTACAGTTATAGTACTTTGTACTTTGCCACATTTATCTTCTTCTTAGCAAGTGTCATGCATTCTGCTTCTCCAGCGTTTTTAAGAGCTGTTGATGATGTCAAATGCAGCTTACGGCCACACCGCTCTCTAAGCGCCCGATCTCGTCCGATCTCGGCAGCCAAATAGAGCCGGGCCTGGTTAGTACTTGGTAGGAAGACCGCCTGGGAATACCAGGTGCTGTAAGCTTTTTTGCTTGGGTTTACGGGCAGCACAAGCTGGTGTTACTGCCTATTAATTCATAGAAATTGTTCTATATTTTCATCAAATTTTGTTCTTTCATTGCTGTTTTGCTACTTTATTGGTTTGCCAACCATCGTGCTTCATTACTAGTAGACCATGTTACGGTCCTGGCCATATGTGTTGTTTTTATTTTGTTGTTCTTATAGGTGCCCTGCCTGATTGGCCGGATTGGGGGGCAGTACAGGAAGCTGATTGGTCCATCCTACACTTCCTGGAGTTTTAAAAGTACGGTTCCCAACAGCTAGCGAGGCTCTTTCTGGCATCAGCACCTGTTTGCTGTTCTTGGTTTCTAAACCTTATTTAGCATTTTTGAATTGTTAGGTTTTGTGCCGTGGTTTTGTTTATAAATTGTATATTTTGTAAATAGTATTAAATCTGTAGGGGTGGACTGCCATTTTCTTTTGATTGTTTTCTCTTGTTTTCACATTAGGGAGTTAGGGTTAGCGACTGTCTTTTGGTTTGTTTATTTCTATCAGGCTAGCTAGCACTTTCTGTGGGAAATGGCTTATTTTGTTTATTATGTTGGCCTTGGTTCGCCCTGAGTTGTAGTGTCATGTTTTGTTTGACACTTTCTTTCGTTTAAAATAAATATTATTCTGTTGGAACATCTCGATCCTGGATTTTGGTTTGGGGATCGGAGAGGGAACATGCTAATTTATCTTTGTATGTTGCACCCTGAGCCCCTAGACAGGGGCGTAACCGACCAGTACAGTTATAGTACTTTGTACTTTGCCACATTTATCTTCTTCTTAGCAAGTGTCATGCATTCTGCTTCTCCAGCGTTTTTAAGAGCTGTTGATGATGTCAAATGCAGCTTACGGCCACACCGCTCTCTGAGCGCCCGATCTCGTCCGATCTCGGCAGCCAAATAGAGCCAGGTGCTGTAAGCTTTTTTGCTTGGGTTTACGGGCAGCACAAGCTGTTGTTACTGCCTATTTATTCATAGAAATTGTTCTATATTTTCATCAAATTTTGTTCTTTCATTGCTGTTTTGCTACTTTATTGGTTTGCCAACCATCGTGCTTCATTACTAGTAGACCATGTTACGGTCCTGGCCATATGTGTTGTTTTTATTTTGTTGTTCTTATAGGTGCCCTGCCTGATTGGCCGGATTGGGGGGCAGTACAGGAAGCTGATTGGTCCATCCTACACTTCCTGGAGTTTTAAAAGTACGGTTCCCAACAGCTAGCGAGGCTCTTTCTGGCATCAGCACCTGTTTGCTGTTCTTGGTTTCTAAACCTTATTTAGCATTTTTGAATTGTTAGGTTTTGTGCCGTGGTTTTGTTTATAAATTGTATATTTTGTAAATAGTATTAAATCTGTAGGGGTGAACTGCCATTTTCTTTGGACTGTTTTCACATTAGGGAGTTAGGGTTAGCGACTGTCTTTTGGTTTGTTTATTTCTATCAGGCTAGCTAGCACTTTCTGTGGGAAATGGCTTATTTTGTTTATTATGTTGGCCTTGGTTCGCCCTGAGTTGTAGTGTCATGTTTTGTTTGACACTTTCTTTCGTTTAAAATAAATATCATTCTGTTGGAACATCTCGATCCTGGATTTTGGTTTGGGGATCGGAGAGGGAACATGCTAATTTATCTTTGTATGTTGCACCCTGAGCCCCTAGACAGGGGCGTAACAGACCAGTACAGTTATAGTACTTTGTACTTTGCCACATTTATCTTCTTCTTAGCAAGTGTCATGCATTCTGCTTCTCCAGCGTTTTTAAGAGCTGTTGATGATGTCAAATGCAGCTTACGGCCACACCGCTCTCTAAGCGCCCGATCTCGTCCGATCTCGGCAGCCAAATAGAGCCGGGCCTGGTTAGTACTTGGTAGGAAGACCGCCTGGGAATACCAGGTGCTGTAAGCTTTTTTGCTTGGGTTTACGGGCAGCACAAGCTGTTGTTACTGCCTATTTATTCATAGAAATTGTTCTATATTTTCATCAAATTTTGTTCTTTCATTGCTGTTTTGCTACTTTATTGGTTTGTCAACCATCGTGCTTCATTACTAGTAGACCATGTTACGGTCCTGGCCATATGTGTTGTTTTTATTTTGTTGTTCTTATAGGTGCCCTGCCTGATTGGCCGGATTTGGGGGAAGTACAGGAAGCTGATTGGTCCATCCTACACTTCCTGGAGTTTTAAAAGTACGGTTCCCAACAGCTAGCGAGGCTCTTTCTGGCAGCAGCACCTGTTTGCTGTTCTTGGTTTCCAAACCTTATTTAGCATTTTTGAATTGTTAGGTTTTGTGCCGTGGTTTTGTTTATAAATTGTATATTTTGTAAATAGTATTAAATCTGTAGGGGTGAACTGCCATTTTCTTTGGATTGTTTTCACATTAGGGAGTTAGGGTTAGCGACTGTCTTTTGGTTTGTTTATTTCTATCAGGCTAGCTAGCACTTTCTGTGGGAAATGGCTTATTTTGTTTATTATGTTGGCCTTGGTTCGCCCTGAGTTGTAGTGTCATGTTTTGTTTGACACTTTCTTTCGTTTAAAATAAATATCATTCTGTTGGAACATCTCGATCATGGATTTTGGTTTGGGGATCGGAGAGGGAACATGCTAATTTATCTTTGTATGTTGCACCCTGAGCCCCTAGACAGGGGCGTAACAGACCAGTACAGTTATAGTACTTTGTACTTTGCCACATTTATCTTCTTCTTAGCAAGTGTCATGCATTCTGCTTCTCCAGCGTTTTTAAGAGCTGTTGATGATGTCAAATGCAGCTTACGGCCACAACGCTCTCTAAGCGCCCGATCTCGCCCGATCTCGGCAGCCAAATAGAGCCGGGCCTGGTTAGTACTTGGTAGGAAGACCGCCTGGGAATACCAGGTGCTGTAAGCTTTTTTGCTTGGGTTTACGGGCAGCTCAAGCTGGTGTTACTGCCTATTTATTCATAGAAATTGTTCTATATTTTCATCAAATTTTGTTCTTTCATTGCTGTTTTGCTACTTTATTGGTTTGTCAACCATCGTGCTTCATTACTAGTAGACCATGTTACGGTCCTGGCCATATGTGTTGTTTTTATTTTCTTGTTCTTATAGGTGCCCTGCCTGATTGGCCGGATTTGGGGGAAGTACAGGAAGCTGATTGGTCCATCCTACACTTCCTGGAGTTTTAAAAGTACGGTTCCCAACAGCTAGCGAGGCTCTTTCTGGCAGTAGCACCTGTTTGCTGTTCTTGGTTTCCAAATCTTATTTAGCATTTTTGAATTGTTAGGTTTTGTTCCGTGGTTTTATTTATATATTGTATATTTTGTAAATAGTATTAAATCTGTAGGGGTGGACTGCCATTTTCTTTTGATTGTTTTCTCTTGTTTTCACATTAGGGAGTTAGGGTTAGCGACTGTCTTTTGGTTTGTTTATTTCTATCAGGCTAGCTAGCGCTTTCTGTGGGAAATGGCTTATTTTGTTTATTATGTTGGCCTTGGTTCGCCCTGAGTTGTAGTGTCATGTTTTGTTTGACACTTTCTTTCGTTTAAAATAAATATCATTCTGTTGGAACATCTCAGTCCTGGATTTTGGTTTGAGGATCGGAGAGGGAACATGCAAATTTATCTTTGTATGTTTCACCCTGACCCCCTAGACAGGGGCGTAACAGACCAGTACAGTTATAGTACTTTGTACTTTGCCACATTTATCTTCTTCTTAGCAAGTGTCATGCATTCTGCTTCTCCAGCGTTTTTAAGAGCTGTTGATGATGTCAAATGCAGCTTACGGCCACACCGCTCTCTAAGCGCCCGATCTCGCCCGATCTCGGCAGCCAAATAGAGCCGGGCCTGGTTAGTACTTGGTAGGAAGACCGCCTGGGAATACCAGGTGCTGTAAGCTTTTTTGCTTGGGTTTACGGGCAGCACAAGCTGGTGTTACTGCCTTTTTATTCATAGAAATTGTTCTATATTTTCATCAAATTTTGTTCTTTCATTGCTGTTTTGCTACTTTATTGGTTTGCCAACCATCGTGCTTCATTACTAGTAGACCATGTTACGGTCCTGGCCATATGTGTTGTTTTTATTTTCTTGTTCTTATAGGTGCCCTGCCTGATTGGCCGGATTTGGGGGAAGTACAGGAAGCTGATTGGTCCATCCTACACTTCCTGGAGTTTTAAAAGTACGGTTCCCAACAGCTAGCGAGGCTCTTTCTGGCAGTAGCACCTGTTTGCTGTTCTTGGTTTCCAAATCTTATTTAGCATTTTTGAAT
>NW_027125459.1:2500-7181 GCF_033026475.1 Channa argus | reverse complement strand
TCACAATTGCTTTTACCTATTCCCCTACCTTTTTAAACCCAGCTCTCCCCTTGGTTCTGGGTCAGATCATTGTTTTTGTTTCATCTTTGTCATCTATCCTGCACCCGTCTTCGAATTTACCTGTCTCATGGTTTTTGAATTCCTGACTCTTATTCCTGTGGACTTCTGTTATCTGATTCTTTGTCTGAGGTTTGATTATTGTTTAGTTGTTAATGTAATTGATCACACTCTTGTTGTTTCCAGTATTTAATCTTATCAATATTATTAGTGTGATTGATAAAGCAATGAAACTTTACGCATATGTGCAGGACATTGTCCTGTGTGTTTAATTTCAAGTCTTTTCTCCACTGGGGGGCGCTATGGTGGGTGCTTTTATTTTGTCATCTTGCCATCTTGCATGATAGAGGGTTAGGGGTTAGGGTTAGGGTTAGGGTTAGGACCAAATAGAAAAAAGAGACCCAAATTAGGGTTCGTGGCACTGGCCATGAGACTGTCCCTGATTCCCAGAGTGTGTCCCTCCCCCCAGACATCCCTGATCCCAAGTTTTGGGTTCCCCCCTCCCTGAGAAAACAATAACCAATAAGAAAATAAAAAATTAAATTAGGCTATTATCCAACACACCTTTAAAAAAATAAATAAAAAAATAAAATAAAAACAAAAACAAAATAAACAATTAGGCTTCGAACACGGAATCCGGACAAATATTCATTTTCAATTGAAATTGGCATTTTGGCCTAAGCATGCTTGGGTTATTTTGCTCATGCCTCTGTTGCAACGTTTCGGAGGATGTTTCTCCTTCATCAGGCTGAGGCTGAGCTGCACTTCTGTGCCTCTGGGTCCCTGCTTTTATACGGTAGGTGGGTGGAGTCTTTTTGGACTTCCTTTTTTCTGTTTTTCACATTCCCAGTTTTGTCTAATTTGACTTTCTTTTCAGGTTTACACGGTAAGTGGGTGGAGTCTTTTTTACTTTTACACATTCCCAGTTTTGTCTGATTTTGACTTAATTTTGATTGTTTTTTTGTCCCTTTTGCCTTTGTTTGTGCCCGTCAAAAAAAATTGAGTTTTCAAAAGGTGTGTTGTTTCCTGTTTGTTTTTTCGGTTGGCCTTTGTTATTTATTAATAAAGCCTACCCGAGAGGGTTAGGGTTAGGCGATGGCCCCCCGAGATGGTTAGGGTTAGGGTTAGGGCCTTAGGGTCAGGGCAAAGGTCAGGACTCCTCGCTCAGGACTTCCACACAGCGGGTACGAGTGGAGGTCAGGACACACCCCAGGAACTTCCACGCAGCGGGAAACAGTTCAGGCACGGGCGGGGTTAGGGGTTAGGGGTTAGGGGTTAGGGTTAGGGGTTAGGGTTAGAGGGTTAGGTGAAATGAATTTATCTCGATGACTCTCCCCGCTTCGTCCGTCGACTGGGCGGTTTGGAGTAGAGAGTCAAAGGCATGGCACGGGCCGACGCTTGTCACTCTGGTTCCCTGATACTGTGTGCTGTCTTCCTAATGAGAAGATGACATTGTGTCCTTGACTTTTGATAGATTTTGTGACGTGTTTTTTGTGGGAGTGGTCAAGTCTCCGATGCAGTTTTTGATGAAGTTTCACTGGTTCCCAAGTCGATGTTTGCAGGCTGGTCAGTAACGAGGGTTTGAAGAGCAGTTGTCCAATCGTTGATGAGACTCTTCAGATTTAAGACAGCCCCCAGGAGACCCTGAGACAGCTGTATGGAGAGACACTTACCTTTGAGTTGAGTAGATTTTTTGGGGGATTTTTTGTGTTGAAGCTAAGTTTAAAGACAGCCCCCAGGAGGCCCTGAGACAGCTGTGTTGTTTTGGAGTCAGATAGACTTTGAGTTGAATAGTTTTTTTGGGTTGAGGGTTAGGGTTAGGGTTAGGGTTAGGGTTAGGGTTAGGTGAAATGAATTTATCTCGATGACTCTCCCCGCTTCGTCCGTCGACTGGGCGGTTTGGAGTAGAGAGTCAAAGGCATGGCACGGGCCGACGCTTGTCACTCTGGTTCCCTGATACTGTGTGCTGTCTTCCTAATGAGAAGATGACATTGTGTCCTTGATTTTTGGTAGATTTTTTGATGTGTTTTTTGTGGGAGTGGTCAAGTCTCCGATGCAGTTTTTGATGAAGTTTCACTGGTTCCCAAGTCGATGTTTGCAGGCTGGTCAGTAACGGGGGTTTGAAGAGCAGTTGTCCAATCGTTGATGAGACTCTTCAGATTTAAGACAGCCCCCAGGAGACCCTGAGACAGCTGTATGGAGAGACACTTACCTTTGAGTTGAGTAGATTTTTTGGGGGATTTTTTGTGTTGAAGCTAAGTTTAAAGACAGCCCCCAGGAGGCCCTGAGACAGCTGTGTTGTTTTGGAGTCAGATAGACCTTGAGTTGAATAGTTTTTTTTGGGTTGAGATTAACATTAAAGACAGCCCCCAGGAGGCCCTGAGACAGCTGTGCTGTTTTTTTAGTCAACTACATTAGCTTGTGTTGAAATTAACATTAAGCACAGCCCCCAGGAGGCCCTGAGACAGCCATGCTGTTTTGGAGTCAAATAGACTTGGAGTTGACTACATTAACTTGTGCTGGCATTAACATTATACACAGCCCCCAGGAGGCCCTGAGACAGCTGTGTTGTTTTGGAACCATATAGACTTTGAGTTGAATCATTTTCTTGTTTTGAGACTGGCATAAAAGACAGTATAGAGGAGGTCCTGAGACAGTCGTGTGTTGAGCTGGTAGACGTTCGGATGCCTCTGATGGGAGGAGGATTGTCTGTCCAGTGTTTCTGTCAGCGCTGAGTGTGTTCCAACTGGTTGGGATTAGGCGTGAAGACGGAGAGGTTAGGGTTAGGGGACGATTAGGGTCAGCGACATCAGGTCTAGTTGGGGTTAAGGCAACAGTTTCAGAGTCTTTAGGGTTAGGCATTGGTTTCGAGTGGTTAGGTTTAGGAAACAATTAGGGTTGGCGGCATCAGAGCTAACTGGAGTTTAAAGCATTAGTTCCAGAGTCTGGTTAGGGTTAGGCACTAGTTTCGACTGGTTAGGGGTTAGGGGTTAGGGTTAGGGGGTTAGGGTTAGGGTTAGGGGTTAGGGTTAGGGTTAGGGTTAGGGTTAGGAACAAATTTAAAAAAAGAGACCCAAATTAGGGTTCGTGGCACAGGCCATGACACTGTCCCTGATTCCCAGAGTGCATCCCTCCCCCCAGACATCCCTGATCCCAAGTTTGGGTTCCCCCTCCCTGAAAACAGTTTTTAAATTAACTTCCACTACACTTTGAGGCCAATTATAAATTAGGGTTCGGACACGGAATTCCAGACAAAAAATTGATTTTAGATTTAAATGGCCATTTTGGCCTCAGCATGCTTGGGTTATATGCTCATGCCTCTGTTGCAACGTTTCGGACTTTTTTTGTCCTTCTTCAGGCTGAGGCTGAGCTGCACTTCTGTGCCTCTGGGTCCCTGCTTTTATACGGTAGGTGGGTGGAGTCTTTTTGGACTTCCTTTTTTCTCCCCAGGTTTGTCTTATTGGACTTTATTTTCACAGGTAAGTGGGTGGAGTCTTTTTGGACTTCCTTTTATTAACATTCCCAGTTTAATCTGATTTGACTTGATTTTCCCTGTTTTTTGTCTGTTATGCCGTCTGTTTTTCCCTTTTAATAAATTTGAATTTCCAAAGTGTGTGGTGTCCTTTGTTTATTTTTTATGATGTTATAGCCTTTGTTATTTATTAATAATAAAAAAGCCTGCCCGAGATGGTTAGGGTTAGGCAATGGCCCCCCTCGGTGGTTAGGGTTAGGCAATGGCCCCCCGAGATGGTTAGGGTTAGGGTTAGGGTTAGGGTTAGGGTTAGGGTTAGGGTTAGGGTTAGGGTTAGGGTTAGGGTTAGGGTTAGGGTTAGGGTTAGGGTTAGGGTTAGGGTTAGGGTTAGGGGTTAGGGTTAGGGTTAGGGTTAGGGTTAGGGTTAGGGGTTAGGGTTAGGGTTAGGGTTAGGGTCAGGGGTTAGGGTTAGGGTTAGGGTTAGGGTTAGGGTTAGGGTTAGGGTTAGGGTTAGGGTTAGGGTTAGGGTTAGGGTTAGGGTTAGGGTTAGGGTTAGGGTTAGGGTTAGGGTTAGGGGGTTAGGGTTAGGGGGTTAGGGTTAGGGTTAGGGTTAGGGTTAGGGTTAGGGTTAGGGTTAGGGTTAGGGTTAGGGGGGGTTAGGGTTAGGGTTAGGGTTAGGGTTAGGGTTAGGGTTAGGGTTAGGGTTAGGGTTAGGGTTAGGGTTAGGGTTAGGGTTAGGGTTAGGGTTAGGGTTAGGGTTAGGGTTAGGGTTAGGGTTAGGGTTAGGGTTAGGGTTAGGGTTAGGGTTAGGGTTAGGGTTAGGGTTAGGGTTAGGGTTAGGGTTAGGGTTAGGGTTAGGGTTAGGGTTAGGGTTAGGGTTAGGGTTAGGGTTAGGGTTAGGGTTAGGGTTAGGGTTAGGGTTAGGGTTAGGGTTAGGGTTAGGGTTAGGGTTAGGGTTAGGGTTAGGGTTAGGGTTAGGGTTAGGGTTAGGGTTAGGGTTAGGGTTAGGGTTAGGGTTAGGGTTAGGGTTAGGGTTAGGGTTAGGGTTAGGGTTAGGGTTAGGGTTAGGGTTAGGGTTAGGGTTAGGGTTAGGGTTAGGGTTAGGGTTAGGGTTAGGGTTAGGGTTAGGGTTAGGGTTAGGGTTAGGGTTAG
>NW_027125457.1:0-8000 GCF_033026475.1 Channa argus | reverse complement strand
ATTTCCATAAGCTTCAGCTTTGCTTAAATTCTCCCTGTCCCGTCGTTGGAGTATTTTGTCTCCGTCTCGTACGATGGGAGGTCATGAGCCACTAAGCTGAGTCTCCATGGACAGTGAGTGGCAGCTGTCTTTGGCCCAGGAATCTGTCTCTTTAAAGGTGATTTAGTTGTTTTAAGGGTAGTGTGATTTTTCCTTTTTCCAAGCTCTGGGACCCTGAACTGTTGACTCTCGACTCCCTGGTGGTCTAGTGGCTAGGATTCGGCGCTTTCACCGCCGCGGCCCGGGTTCGATTCCCGGTCAGGGATCTTGCTTTTGACGCTGCCTGAAACGGGTAAAGACCCAGGAACGCTTCTTTGCCTTTTTTCAAAGGATCACCTCCACAGCCAAATTCCCTGGTCCTATTTGTTTTTCTAAACACATATTGGTAGTTTCAGCCTAGGTGGCTTAAATGAGAACTGTGTGCGTCTCGAAAGAACAAGGACTGAAGGACGTCACAGTATAAATGTGAAAAGCCAAATTTGAGCAGCGGTATAAAAATAATATTCACTTTTGTGACCTCTTGTGTAACAGGCAATACCTTCCGGATCGTCTAGTGGCTAGGATTCGGCGCTCTCACACGCCGCGGCCCGGGTTTGGCGGCCCGGGTTTGGCGGCCCGGGTTTGGCGGCCCGGGTTTGGCGGCCCGGGTTTGGCGGCCCGGGTTTTACATCCCTCCTCAGGGAACTCTCTTCTCTTGCTGCCTTCTGCTAATGACGTCGCAGGAGGGTCATTATAGATTGTGATGTTCACAAAAAAATCTCTTTGTTTTAAAGATCCGCCCTTCCTTTGCTCGCGCACCTGTTTAAGAACGATGTTCTCGTCAGGGAGAGTCGTGGAGAGCCTAAAGTTCCCCATCAGCATAGACATGACATTTTTTACCATTGTTCTACGACTCCAGTGTGTAAAAGTTGTATTCACTTTTGGTGTGTTATGTTGAGTAGGTCTATTGACATGCGTTTCTGTGACTGGAGGGTTGTATATTCTGCTAAACCGACGATGTCGGCCATTAGTTTATGCAAATTGAGTTATTGTCCAGGTAACTTACGATACGTAGTGTTAAACAAGAAAAGTACACAATCAGGAAACCGAGACGACGGCATCAACTTGTTCTTTGATTCGTTAAATATTCATGTGGATCTGCAAACCGACAGTGCTTTGATGTCAGCAGGATTGGACACGCTCCCGATCGACTCTCCTCCGGCTCTTGCTGAACACCATTCCGGCATATTTCCATAAGCTTCAGCTTTGCTTAAATTCTCCCTGTCCCGTCGTTGGAGTATTTCTGTCTCCGTCTCGTACGATGGGAGGTCATGAGCCACTAAGCTGAGTCTCCATGGACAGTGAGTGGCAGCTGTCTTTGGCCCAGGAATCTGTCTCTTTAAGGGTGATTTAGTTGTTTTAAGGGTAGTGTGATTTTTCCGTTTTCCAAGCTCTGGGACCCCGAACTGTTGACTCTCGACTCCCTGGTGGTCTAGTGGCTAGGATTCGGCGCTTTCACCGCCGTGGCCAGGGTTCGATTCCCGGTCAGGGAACTTTCTTTTGACGCTGCCTGAAACGGGTAAAGACCCAGGAACGCTTCTTTGCCTTTCTTCAAAGGATCACCTCCACAGCCAAATTCCCTGGTCCTATTTGCGCACAGAACGTGGATCAACGCTCTCCTCAAATTAGAGTAACAGGCATTGTAGGCGAACCCGTATTTTCTGTGGATTGGCAGCAAAAGGCAAGCAGCCACATTCATTAGCACTACTTTGGGAGAGAGCACCACGCGTGCAGTTGCAGTTTCTGAGCCTTCGAGGCCACATTGGTAGGTGTTATGGGAAGGAAAGCTACATGATCCCAAGTAATTCCTCATACCAAAAGGCCCACCCACGCAATGCATTGGCCAGGAATCGAACCCGGGTCAACTGCTTGGGAAGCAGCTATGCTCAACCACTATACCACCAACTCGCAGAGGACACTCCTTGGTCTCAACATTTTCCACGATGTGTACATGGGGGAAGGGAAAGCGTAGTTAGGGGAGGTCCAAGAGATCACCAAGGTTTATGGACTTTCAAGAAACATATTGGTAGTTTCAGCCTAGGTGGCTTAAATGAGAACTGTGTGCGTCTGGAAAGAACAAGTACTGAAGGACGTCACAGTATGAATGTGAAAAGCCAAATTTGAGCCACGGTATAAAAATAATATTCACTTTTGTGACCTCTTGTGTAACAGGCAATGCCTTCCGGATCGTCTAGTGGCTAGGATTCGGCGCTCTCACACGCCGCGGCCCGGGTGTGGCGGCCCGGGTTTCGCGGCCCGGGTTTGACACCCCTCCTCAGGGAACTCTCTTCTCTTGCTGCCTTCTGCTAATGACGTCGCAGGAGGGTCATTTTAGATTGTGATGTTCACAAAAAAATCTCTTTGTTTTAAAGATCCGCCCTTCCTTTGCTCGCGCACCTGTTTAAGAACGATGTTCTCGTCAGGGAGAGTGGTGGAGAGCCTAAAGTTCCCCATCAGCATAGACATGACATTTTTTACCATTGTTCTACGACTCCAGTGTGTAAAAGTTTTATTCACTTTTGGTGTGTTATGTTGAGTAGGTCTATTGACATGCGTTTCTGTGACTGGAGGGTTGTATTCTGCCAAACCGACGATGTCGGCCATTAGTTTATGCAAATTGAGTTATTGTCCAGGTAACTTATGATACGTAGTGTTAAACAAGAAAAGTACACAATCAGGAAACCGAGACGACGGCATCAACTTGTTCTTTGATTCGTTGAATATTCATGTGGATCTGCAAACCGACAGTGCTTTGATGTCAGCAGGATGGGACACGCTCCCGATCGACTCTCCTCCGGCTCTTGCTGAACACCATTCCGGCATATTTCCATAAGCTTCAGCTTTGCTTAAATTCTCCCTGTCCCGTCGTTGGAGTATTTTTGTCTCCGTCTCGTACGATGGGAGGTCATGAGCCACTAAGCTGAGTCTCCATGGACAGTGAGTGGCAGCTGTCTTTGGCCCAGGAATCTGTCTCTTTAAGGGTGATTTAGTTGTTTTAAGGGTAGTGTGATTTTTCCTTTTTCCAAGCTCTGGGACCCTGAACTGTTGACTCTCGACTCCCTGGTGGTCTAGTGGCTAGGATTCGGCGCTTTCACCGCCGCGGCCCGGGTTCGATTCCCGGTCAGGGAACTTGCTTTTGACGCTGCCTGAAACGGGTAAAGACCCAGGAACGCTTCTTTGCCTTTTTTCAAAGGATCACCTCCACAGCCAAATTCCCTGGTCCTATTTGTTTTTCTAAACACATATTGGTAGTTTCAGCCTAGGTGGCTTAAATGAGAACTGAGTGCGTCTGGAAAGAACAAGGACTGAAGGACGTCACAGTATGAATGTGAAAAGCCAAATTTGAGCCACGGTATAAAAATAATATTCACTTTTGTGACCTCTTGTGTAACAGGCAATACCTTCCAGATCGTCTAGTGGGTAGGATTCGGCGCTCTCACACGCCGCGGCCCGGGTTTGACACCCCTCCTCAGGGAACGCTCTTCTCTTGCTGCCTTCTGCTAATGACGTCGCAGGAGGGTCATTTTAGATTGTGATGTTCACAAAAAAATCTCTTTGTTTTAAAGATCCACCCTTCTTTTGCTCGCGCACCTGTTTAAGAACGATGTTCTCGTCAGGGAGAGTGGTGGAGAGCCTAAAGTTCCCCATCAGCATAGACATGACATTTTTTACCATTGTTCTACGACTCCAGTGTGTAAAAGTTTTATTCACTTTTGGTGTGTTATGTTTAGTAGGTCTATTGACATGCGTTTCTGTGACTGGAGGGTTGTATTCTGCCAAACCGACGATGTCGGCCATTAGTTTATGCAAATTGAGTTATTGTCCAGGTAACTTACGATACGTAGTGTTAAACAAGAAAAGTACACAATCAGGAAACCGAGACGACGGCATCAACTTGTTCTTTGATTCGTTAAATATTCATGTGGATCTGCAAACCGACAGTGCTTTGATGTCAGCAGGATGGGACACGCTCCCGATCTACTCTCCTCCGGCTCTTGCTGAACACCATTCCGGCATATTTCCATAAGCTTCAGCTTTGCTTAAATTCTCCCTGTCCCGTCGTTGGAGTATTTTTGTCTCCGTCTCGCACGATGGGAGGTCATGAGCCATTAAGCTGAGTCTCCATGGACAGTGAGTGGCAGCTGTCTTTGGCCCAAGAATCTGTCTCTTTAAGGGTGATTTAGTTGTTTTAAGGGTAGTGTGATTTTTCCTTTATCCAAGCTCTGGGACCCTGAACTGTTGACTCTCGACTCCCTGGTGGTCTAGTGGCTAGGATTCGGCGCTTTCACCGCCGCGGCCCGGGTTCGATTCCCGGTCAGGGAACTTGCTTTTGACGCTGTCTGAAACGGGTAAAGACCAAGGAACGCTTCTTTGCCTTTTTTCAAAGGATCACCTCCACAGCCAAAATCCATGGTCCTATTTGTCTGGATCCGGATCGTCTAGTGGCTAGGATTCGGCGCTCTCACACGCCGCGGCCCGGGTTTGACACCCCTCTTCAGGGAACGCTCTTCTCTTGTTGCCTTCTGCTAATGACGTCGCAGGAGGGTCATTTTAGATTGTGATGTTCAAGAAAAAATCTCTTTGTTTTAAAGATCCGCCCTTCCTTTGCTCGCGCACCTGTTTAAGAACGATGTTCTCGTCAGGGAGAGTCGTGGAGAGCCTAAAGTTCCCCATCAGCATAGACATGACATTTTTTACCATTGTTCTACGACTCCAGTGTGTAAAAGTTGTATTCACTTTTGGTGTGTTATGTTGAGTAGGTCTATTGACATGCGTTTCTGTGACTGGAGGGTTGTATATTCTGCTAAACCGACGATGTCGGCCATTAGTTTATGCAAATTGAGTTATTGTCCAGGTAACTTACGATACGTAGTGTTAAACAAGAAAAGTACACAATCAGGAAACCGAGACGACAGCATCAACTTGTTCTTTGATTCGTTAAATATTCATGTGGATCTGCAAACCGACAGTGCTTTGATGTCAGCAGGATTGGACACGCTCCCGATCGACTCTCCTCCGGCTCTTGCTGAACACCATTCCGGCATATTTCCATAAGCTTCAGCTTTGCTTAAATTCTCCCTGTCCCGTCGTTGGAGTATTTTTGTCTCCGTCTCGCACGATGGGAGGTCATGAGCCATTAAGCTGAGTCTCCATGGACAGTGAGTGGCAGCTGTCTTTGGCCCAAGAATCTTTCTCTTTAAGGGTGATTTAGTTGTTTTAAGGGTAGTGTGATTTTTCCTTTTTGCAATCTCTGGGACCCTGAACTGTTGACTCTCGACTCCCTGGTGGTCTAGTGGCTAGGATTCGGCGCTTTCACCGCCGCGGCCCGGGTTCGATTCCCGGTCAGGGAACTTGCTTTTGACGCTGCCTGAAACGGGTAAAGACCAAGGAACGCTTCTTTGCCTTTTTTCAAAGGATCACCTCCACAGCCAAATTCCCTGGTCCTATTTGTCTGGATCCTGATCGTCTAGTGGCTAAGATCCGGCGCTCTCACACGCTGCGGCCCGGGTTTGGCGGCCCGGGTTTGACACCCCTCCTCAGGGAACGCTCTTCTCTTGCTGCCTTTTGCTAATGACGTCGCAGGAGGGTCATTTTAGATTGTGATGTTCACAAAAAAATCTCTTTGTTTTAAAGATCCGCCCTTCCTTTGCTCGCGCACCTGTTTAAGAACGATGTTCTCGTCAGGGAGAGTCGTGGAGAGCCTAAAGTTCCCCATCAGCATAGACATGACATTTTTTACCATTGTTCTACGACTCCAGTGTGTAAAAGTTGTATTCACTTTTGGTGTGTTATGTTGAGTAGGTCTATTGACATGCGTTTCTGTGACTGGAGGGTTGTATATTCTGCTAAACCGACGATGTCGGCCATTAGTTTATGCAAATTGAGTTATTGTCCAGGTAACTTACGATACGTAGTGTTAAACAAGAAAAGTACACAATCAGGAAACCGAGACGACGGCATCAACTTGTTCTTTGATTCGTTAAATATTCATGTGGATCTGCAAACCGACAGTGCTTTGATGTCAGCAGGATGGGACACGCTCCCGATCGACTCTCCTCCGGCTCTTGCTGAACACCATTCCGGCATATTTCCATAAGCTTCAGCTTTGCTTAAATTCTCCCTGTCCCGTCGTTGGAGTATTTTTGTCTCCGTCTCGCACGATGGGAGGTCATGAGCCACTAAGCTGAGTCTCCATGGACAGTGAGTGGCAGCTGTCTTTGGCCCAGGAATCTGTCTCTTTAAGGGTGATTTAGTTGTTTTAAGGGTAGTGTGATTTTTCCTTTTTCCAAGCTCTGGGACCCTGAACTGTTGACTCTCGACTCCCTGGTGGTCTAGTGGCTAGGATTTGGCGCTTTCACCGCCGCGGCCCGGGTTCGATTCCCGGTCAGGGAATTAGATCACATTGATGCTCTCCAATAACAATCTCCTGCAACTGTTTCCTTGTGCTTTTAGATCTCCATCACATCATTCCACACTTTGACACACTTCAGTTTGGCTGATAAGTACAAATTCTATATGAACTGAAGATGAATAAATACACCTCTCTCAATGTTGAAAGATGTAT
This sequence comes from Channa argus, assembly GCF_033026475.1. NCBI lineage: Eukaryota > Metazoa > Chordata > Actinopteri > Anabantiformes > Channidae > Channa > Channa argus. The sequence goes on along the minus strand of NW_027125457.1, from coordinate 1,357 downwards.
AGAAGGGGGCCCGCTTTTGTTGCTCCCCATCACATTTTAAAGAACAACGTACAGTTGCCAATGTAGCAGCTGGTATAAAAACGGAGGATCCCAACTTGCATACAGACCCGGCTGATGGATTGACAGTTTTGAGGGGTTTTGCTGTAATTCATTGACTAAACCTCCAAGTCATGGGAAATGATTTAGAAGGCCTACTTGGACAATGCATTGGCTAAGAATTCAGGAGCATTGGGAATGTCTGCATGCGTTATATCCCTGGAGAAACCCATTATCACTGGAACACTGGGAAGAAAGGGCCAAAAGGGAGGGATACGTAGCTGGCAGGATTCCAACATGCGCGGGGAAACCCCAATGGATTTCGAGTCCATCGCCTTGACCACTCGGCCACAACTACTCAAAGACTCAAGCCGGGCTGCTTTCCAATGCGAAATAACGAGGTGTAACGACCAAACTTGTGGGAGCCTGACTACTGGGTTATATTGTTTTCATTCTCGTTGTTTCTTCTCTTGACTCTCCCTGATGGTCTAGTGGCTAGGATTCGGCGCTCTCACCGCCGCGGCCCAGGTCGATTCCCGGTCAGGGAATTTGCTGATTTTGATGCCCTCCAATAACAATCTCCTGCAACTGTTTCCTCGTTCTTTTAGATTTCCTTGACATCATTCCTCACTTTGACACGCTTCAGTTAGGCTGATGAGTACAAATTCTATATGTACTGAACATGAATAAATTCACCTCTCTCAATTTTGAAACATGTGTGGAAGGGGGGCCACTTTTGTTGCTCTGTAATTCACTGGCTAAACCTCCAAGTCATGGGAAATGATTTAGACGGCCTACTTGGACAATGCATTGCCTAGGAATCCCACAGAGGGGTCGTGGGCTATGCAAGCAGCTCTGCACCCATATATACCCCCGACACTTTGAAGCTACGTCTTCAAATGTCAGCTCCTTCCAGAGACATTACTGCATATACCGGCGTCCTCGTGGCTTGGAGTGTTTACATTTCTCCCACATCTGAATCCACAAAGCCATATTGTTATTGTTCATCCCCAAACTCTGCCATTTGACCCCATACTTTCAGACCATGCGCTACGTGAATGCCTGTGTGTAACACCTCCCCTTAGGAAGCAAATCCCACCTTCCACTTGAACAATGGGAAAAAAGGGTTAGTTAAGGCTTACGTAGTAACAGGATGTGAACCTGCGCTGGTAATCTCCAGTGCACGTCGAGTCTATGGGGTTGAGCACGGGGACCAAACTGCATCCAACGGGAACATAGGATGCTGTCCCGGAACAGTTGGACTTTGACATATGAAGCCTCTAAAAGGGGATGACGTCAAGCACCGTCAAAGACAGTCCAC
>NW_027125456.1:0-8000 GCF_033026475.1 Channa argus | reverse complement strand
ACAGTGGACAGAGGTCCACTATGGAAAGCGGGGACAGCGTCCCCGCAACCCCTCTAACCAGACATGGTGCAGGGACGGAGTGGGAATGAGATCCCGGGGGATGGCCCGTGCATTTCCGGTTCCTCGTGAGGGAGCACCGGTTTCTTTCTTAATTCCTAACCCTAACCCTAACCCTAACCCTAACCCTAACCCCTAACCCTAACCCTAACCCTAGTCCTGAGCGAGGAGTCCTGACCTTTGCCCTGACCCTAAGGCCCTAACCCTAACCCTAACCCTCTCGGGTAGGCTTTATTAATAAATAACAAAGGCCAACCGAAAAAACAAACAGGAAACAACACACCTTTTGAAATTCAATTTTATTTGACAGGCACAAACAAAGGCAAAAGGGACAAAAAACAATAAAAATTAAGTCAAAATCAGACAAAACTGGGAATGTGTAAAAGTAAAAAGGAAGTCCAAAAAGACTCCACCCACTTACCTTGTAAACCTGAAAAGAAAGTCAAATTAGACAAAACTGGGAATGTGAAAAACAGAAAAAAGGAAGTCCAAAAAGACTCCACCCACCTACCCTATAAAAGCAGGGACCCAGAGGCACAGAAGTGCAGCTCAGCCTCAGCCTGATGAAGGACAAACATCCTCCGAAACGTTGCAACAGAGGCATGAGCAAAATAACCCAAGCATGCTTAGGCCAAAATGCCAATTTCAATTTAAAATGAATATTTGTCCGGATTCCGTGTTCGAAGCCTAATTGTTTATTTTGTTTTTGTTTTTAAATTTTTTTTAAAGGTGTGTTGGATAATAGCCTAATTTAATTTTTTATTTTCTTATTTGTTGTTAATTTTTTTTTCTCAGGGAGGGGGAACCCAAAACTTGGGATCAGGGATGTCTGGGGGGAGGGACACACTCTGGGAATCAGGGACAGTCTCATGGCCAGTGCCACGAACCCTAATTTGGGTCTTTTTTCTATTTGGTCCTAACCCTAACCCCCCTAACCCTAACCCGAATCAGGGACAGTGTCATGGCCTGTGCCACGAACCCTAATTTGGGTCTCTTTTTTTAAATTTGTTCCTAACCCTAACCCCCTAACCCTAACCCCTAACCCTAACCCTAACCCTAACCCAACCTCAGGGGGGTAAACTGCAGCCTGTTGCTTATTGTTCAATGTAGCTGGATCCAGTAGCAGCAGATCTCCTCCTCTGTCTAAGAGGCTGTTGCTGCAGCAGAAAAAGCTGTTTTAGCATCACGTGATTTGGTTGGCTATTCTGATTTGATTCTCAGTATCGAGCTGTACTTTTGCATAAAAGTGTCTTCATTTGGAGATGAGGGTTTAATAAAAGCAGTTAATTTGCGAAACTGCCTACACATACCTTGAGGAAACTCCCCTGATTGTTGGCTGTTTTCTATAATTTCTGCATGATGAATGGATTGTAGTATTTTGAAATGTGTTTCTAATTTCATCATTATCATATACTTAATATGGATGAAACATCAATAAAAGACCGAGCTAAAAACAAAAATCAAATACAAGAGAATCAAGTTTCTAAAAACAAGACAATATGTCCCGTCCAATATCCCCTATTTAAATTTTCTGTTTAAAAACCATTTGACAGAAAAACTGTAATGTTTGTCTATGTATGTTAATCTATAAGAAGGATTTGTATATATAAAAATCATTATTGAGGGGTGAAGAAAATCACCAAGATGCCAATTTACTCAAAAACACAGTGCACTACCAAAAAACAACTGGGAATTGCATGTCTAACACAGATTAGAAAACACACAGAGTTATAAAAACACTCCAAATGTAGTTTTATCTACCAATTTCATGCAGTGGTTGAATCAATATCAGAGTGACTTTTGTTCTTGTTTAAAAATGTATATAAATTACCCCTGGTAAAGAGAAACCAAGCAAAACATTCCACTAAACTTTTGTTTTGAAAAGAGGGATTAAAAATAACTTTTACAATGGACTCTTTCTTAAAATTAATCAAAGTCTTCCACAAAAGGGAGAGGAAAGAGAAAATGAAGCAACATATCCTAATGTTTTGTGACTACGTCACTATTTTTAAAAGGCAACAACAAGAAATGAACAGACAAACCTCCCCTAGCAAACAAAAGGAGATAATTACCACACCTGTTCACACATATCACATGAACCAACCAAAACGAAACACCTGATCCACAAGGCTTTCTATTAGTGTAGCCAAGATCAGTTGATGGAAAACACATGGCATTTAGGCCTTCAAGTCATTGTGATAGAATGATTAATTTAAAAAAAAAAAAGTCTGAAATAGGAGAGAATCCTGCGGCACTGGCAGGTTAGGAGTTAGGAAAGAAAAAAGCTTAAAAAGGGGAAGTCCATAGCACAGGCTTCCAGGCTCTCTACCTTCCCTCCCTGGGCGACTGTGGCGCAGGAATGTAGAGCGGTTGTCCACCAATCTCACAGTTGTTGGTTCAATCCCCGGCTCCTCAAGTGTCCTTGAGCAAGACACCAAACCCCAACTAAGTTGCTCCCCGTGAGTGTTGGCCAGCTGCGTAGCAGCTCCCCCATTGGTGTATGAATGTGTGTGTGATTGTGAGTGTGAATGGGTAAATAAGAAGCAGTGTAAGGCGCTTTGAGTGCCAATAGGTAGAAAAGCGTTATATAAGTGCAGACCATTTACTCCCTCCACTTTTCTAAAGATTACAAACAGTGATTCAGATCCTCCTTAAACTTAATTCAATCCATTTGGGGTTGTTAGTTTGTAATTTTTTAATCCAACCTCTTTCTGCTGCCAGTCTTTGAGATGTTGACTAGGTTACCCTGGACTCTAAACCTGAAATGATCAAATTGTCTTTGCCATGATACCAAAGTGAACATAAAACTCAGTTCTTTTGTTTGCTGGCTCAATATAGTAGAAGTGTTGTTTTAAGCGTTGTATCAGTGTGGGTTTTTTTTCTGTCCTACATACAGTTTACCACACACTCGACAAGTTGGAGGATTCCAGCTGAAAGATTTTACTCACTGGAGCTCCTAACCCCGTATATTTATTTTCAATATACTTTATTGATCTAAAATGTTTAATCTTTTAATTCCCTAATTTTTAATTGAAGCATGAACCAACAAGTCTTTCAAGTTTTTATGCCTTTTAAATGCAGATGTAACGCTGAAATCAGAGAAAGGTTCAATAGCATCCTGTAGCCTACTAAAATGAGCCTTGCAATTGCCTGCATTTTGATTGCAGCTGAGGAAAAGTGTTTTACCAGAGGGATGATGTTTTTATTCCCCTCACTTCCACTTAGCATCCGCTCCTGGCAAGAGCACTCTCTCTTTACAGAGCAAAAAAAAACTACCCCTATTTCTAAGGGCCTTAAACAGGATGCTCGTAGCAACTTTCACATCCTCTGGTCTTGTACATATTCTTCTAAAACGTATTAATTGATGTTTAATAATCCCTCTAAATGTATCTTTAGGATGATGACTATTTTTATGCAACAAGGCATGAGTATCCCTCAGTTTAAAATAGAATCTGGTCCCTAATGGCCATCTATCTGCGATTTCTTTTATCATGAATACTTGGGTGTCCAAAAATTCAATTTGTTCAGACTGTAAACTATATTTGACTGAAATAGAATAATGATGGTTATTCAAAACATCAATAAAATAAACAGTCCACTTCAGAATGGGTCCAAATTCCAAAAATATCATCCAGATATCAAACATAAAATAAAGGGATTTTTGGGCACTGGGAAAGACAGTCTGTTCCCAATCAGCCATATACAGTAAATATTAGCATATGCTATCCATTTCAATTCAATTCAACTCAACTTTATTTATATAGTACCATTTCACAACAAAGTCATCTCAGGGCACTTTACAAAATAAAGTCAAGATTATAAAGATGTATAAAGTGAACCCAACAATTCCCCCTGGAGCAAGCCATAGGCAACAGTGGAGACGAAAAAAAAGATGACTTTGTTGTGAATTGGCGCTATATAAATAAAGTTGAATTGAATTGAATTGAATAAAAGAGCCTCATCTGGCCTAGCAGGATCTGGGCAACCCTCAAAGACCTGTCTTACTGCTTAGACCTAATTGAGTACGTATTGGTATGTAATCAATATCAATAGAGAAGAGCATAGCTCCAGGTGGAAGTCAAGTCAAGTCTGCTTTATTTTCAGTTCTTCCACATGTACAGTGCATACATACTGAGTATTGAAATTGCGTTACTCTCAGGCCCATGGTGCATACAGATAACACTAACAGTAGAGCCTAAAAATCTAGATCAAATGTAAAATATAAAGTACAGTAATGCAAATAAAATAAAGTTAAATTAAAGCAGCGCATGGCACAGTGCAAACCAGTGAAGTGAACAAACCGCAGATAAAAAGATTTTAGTGCAAAAAAAGCTTATTCAGTCCGATTAAAGTGACAAGGGCTCAAAGAGCCATTATTTTATTTAAACTGACTGAAGAGGTAGTAGAATGATACTTCTAAATGATCAGTGCTATGCTGAATGAGGTAGTGAGCTGACCGCAAGTGCACAAGTGACTGGTGCATGTCATCGTATGTTAGAGGGAGGGGGAGTGGAAGGACCTGCGGATGTGGGATCGGGGGGGCGGGAGTTCATAGTTCTGTGGTGCCTGGGGCAGAAGAGTGGGGGCAAGTTCGGAAGTTCAATTCAATTCAATTCAACTTTATTTATATAGCGCCAATTCACAACAAAGTCATCTCAGGGCACTTTACAGAATAAAGTGAAGATTATAAAGATATATAAAGAGAACCCAACAATTCCCCCTGGAGCAAGCCATAGGCAACAGTGGAGAGGAAAAACTCCCTTTAACGGAAGAAACCTCCAGCAGAACCAGGCTCAGGGTGGACGGCCATCTGCCTCGAACGGTTGGGGTGAGTGGAAAGGGGAGAGAGAAAAGAACAGAGCAACAAAAGCAACAACAAAACATCTGGCAGATTGGTAGGATCAGTAGCTTCACGCTGGAAGACACACAGCTTCAAAGCCGGGGGACACCTGCAGAAAGGGACAGAGAGAAGGGGACAGAGGAGGACAAAGACAACTACGGGAGGGGTCCCCCAGCAGTCTAAGCCTATGGCAGCATAACTATAACTAACTATATGCTTTATTAAAAAGGAAGGTTTTAAGCCTAGACTTAAAAGTAGAGAGAGTGTCTGCTTCCCGAATCTGAACTGGGAGCTGGTTCCACAGGAGAGGAGCTTGATAGCTAAAGGCTCTACCTCCCATTCTACTTTTGGAAATTCTGGGAACCACAAGTAGGCCTGCATTCTGAGAGCGAAGTGGTCTACTGGGATGATATGGTGCTATGAGGTCTTCTAAATATGATGGAGCCTGACCATTCAGAGCTTTATATGTAAGAAGCAGGGTTTTAAATTCTATTCTACATTTAATGGGAAGCCAATGGAGAGAAGCTAGTGAAGGTGAAATATGATCTCTCTTGCTAGTTCCAGTCAGCACTCTTGCTGCAGCATTTTGGATTAATTGCAGGCTCTTTAGGGAGTTACTGGGGCATCCTGAAAGTAGGGAATTACAGTAGTCCAACCTAGAGGTAACAAATGCATGGACCAGTTTTTCGGCATCACTTTGAGACAGGATGCTCCTAATTTTGGCAATGTTCCGTAGGTGGAAGAAGGCTGTTCTAGAGATTTGTTTTATATGTGAGTTAAAGGATAGATCCTGATCAAAAATAACTCCAAGGTTCCTTGCAGTAGTACTGGAGGCCAGACTTATGCCATCTAGTGTGACAATATGGTTGGACATCATATCTCTGAGATTTTTGGGCCCAAATACTATGACTTCAGTTTTGTCTGAGTTTAAAAGTAAAAAATTGTGGGACATCCAGGCCTTGATGTCTTGTAGGCATGCTTGAAGCTTTATTAACTGATTATTTTCATCTGGTTCCATAAATAATTATAGCTGGGTATCATCAGCATAACATTGGAAATTTATGGAGTGTTTTCTAATAATGTTGCCTAAAGGAGACATATATAAAGTAAAAAGTATTGGTCCTAACACAGAGCCTTGTGGAACTCCATAGCTAACCTTTGTGTGCATGGAGGATTCATCATTAACATGAACAAATTGAAATCTATCAGATAGATAAGATTTAAACGACCTTGTGCAGTTCCTGTAATTCCATTTTCATGTTCCAGTCTCTGTAATAAAATGTTATGATCAATGGTATCAAATGCAGCACTAAGATCTAACAGAACAAGTATAGAGATGAGTCCAGTATCTGAGGCCATGAGAAGATCGTTGGTGACTTTTACCAGTGCTGTTTCTGTACTATGATGAACTCTAAATCCTGACTGAAAGTCTTCATACAAATTATTCCTATGAAGGTGATCACATAATTGTTTTGCGACTACTTTTTCAATTATTTTAGAAATAAAGGGGAGATTAGATATTGGTCTGTAATTGGCTAAAACACCTGGGTCAAGACAGGGTTTTTTAAGTAATGGTTTAATTACAGCTACCTTATAGGCCTGTGGTACATAGCCTGTTTCTAAAGATAGATTTATGATATCTAATATGAATGTATCTATTAAGGGTAAAGCTTCCTTGAGCAGCTTAGTTGGAATAGGGTCTAGCAGACAGGTTGTTGGTTTAGATGAGGTAATAATTGAAGTTAGCTCAGAGAGATCTATGGGTAAAAAGCAGTCTAACAGGGAGTGGGGCCTTATCGATGACTCTAGCACTGTTGAACATGAAGATCTATCTGTAATTTTTGGGGGGAGGATCTGGTGAATTCGTTCTCTAATAGCTACAATTTTATTCATAAAGAAGCTCATGAAGTCATTGCTGCTCAAAGTTAAGGGAATAGTAGGCTCAACAGAACTATGGCTCTTAGTCAGCCTGGCTACAGCGCTGAACAGAAACCGGGGGTTGTTCTTATTTTCTTCTATTAATGATGAATAATATGCTGTTCTGGCATCACTGAGAGCTTTTTTGTACATTTTTAAACTATTTTTCCAGGCTAAATGAGATTCTTCTAACTTTCTGGAACACCACTTCCTTTCTAACTTTCGTATTTCCTGTTTTAAGTTGCGTGTTTGTGAACTATACCATGGAGATCGCCTCTGCTGGTTTACTGCTTTCTTTTTTAGAGGGGCAACACTATCGAGTATTGTACGTAGTGAGGCGGCAGAATTGTCAACAAGATAATCTACTTGTGCAGGAGTAACATTAAGGAGACTACTTTCCATTGTATTAACATATGGTGAAGCAAATGATGAAGAAATAATTTCTTTAAATTTGTTGACAGCTTTTTCACTTAAGCATCTGCTATAGTGGAATTTTTCCCTACCTGCTATATAGTCTGTTATTGTAAATTCAAATGTTATTAAAAAATGGTCAGACAGAAGAGAGTCGTGAGGAAATATGGTTAAATTATCCGCTTCAATTCCATAGGGGCGGCTATAGCTCAGTTGGTAAAGGCAGTTGCTTACGGACCACAGGGTGAGTGGTTCGATCCCCGGCCCTGGCTATATGTCGAAGTGTCTCTGGGCAAGACACTGAACCCCTAACAGCCCATCGCCCCCTCCCCAGCGATGCAGTGCCGGTAGAAATTGGGGAGGGTTGTGTCAGGAAGGGCATCCGGCGTAAAAACTGTGCCAAGTCAACATGCGGACAATGATCCGCTGTGGCGACCCCGAACTCACGGGATAAGCCGAAAGGAGAGTAGTAGTAGATCCGCTTCAATTCCATACGTAAGGACAAGGTCTAACGTGTGACTAAAACAATGAGTGGGTTTATTTACATTTTGGGAAAAACCAATTGAATCTAATAATGAATTAAACGTAGTGCTCAGGCAGTTACTGTCAGCATCTACATGGATGTTAAAGTCACCCACTATAATGACTTTATCTGTACTAAGCACTAAATCAGCTAGAAAATCAGAAAATTCAATCAAAAACTCTGAATAAGGGACTGGAGGACGGTACACGATAACAAATAATAGTGGTTTTTGAGTTTTCCAGTTTGGGTGTG
>NW_027125455.1:0-5000 GCF_033026475.1 Channa argus | reverse complement strand
AAAGGAAGTCCAAAAAGACTCCACCCACTTACCTTGTAAACCTGAAAAGAAAGTCAAATTAGACAAAACTGGGAATGTGAAAAACAGAAAAAAGGAAGTCCAAAAAGACTCCACCCACCTACCGTATAAAAGCAGGGACCCAGAGGCACAGAAGTGCAGCTCAGCCTCAGCCTGATGAAGGAGAAACATCCTCCGAAACGTTGCAACAGAGGCATGAGCAAAATAACCCAAGCATGCTTAGGCCAAAATGCCAATTTCAATTTAAAATGAATATTTGTCCGGATTCCGTGTTCGAAGCCTAATTGTTTATTTTGTTTTTGTTTTTATTTTTTTTAAAGGTGTGTTGGATAATAGCCTAATTTAATTTTTTATTTGTTGTTATTTATTTTTTTTCTCAGGGAGGGGGAACCCAAAACTTGGGATCAGGGATGTCTGGGGGGAGGGACACACTCTGGGAATCAGGGACAGTCTCATGGCCAGTGCCACGAACCCTAATTTGGGTCTTTTTTCTATTTGGTCCTAACCCGCCCGTGCCTGAACTGTTTCCCGCTGCGTGGAAGTTCCTGGGGTGTGTCCTGACCTCCACTCGTACCCGCTGTGTGGAAGTCCTGAGCGAGGAGTCCTGACCTTTGCCCTGACCCTAAGGCCCTAACCCTAACCCTAACCATCTCGGGGGGCCATCGCCTAACCCTAACCCTCTCGGGTAGGCTTTATTAATAAATAACAAAGGCCAACATCGCCTAACCCTAACCCTCTCGGGTAGGCTTTATTAATAAATAACAAAGGCCAACCGAAAAAACAAACAGGAAACAACACACCTTTTGAAATTCAATTTTATTTGACAGGCACAAACAAAGGCAAAAGGGACAAAAAACAATAAAAATTAAGTCAAAATCAGACAAAACTGGGAATGTGTAAAAGTAAAAAGGAAGTCCAAAAAGACTCCACCCACTTACCTTGTAAACCTGAAAAGAAAGTCAAATTAGACAAAACTGGGAATGTGAAAAACAGAAAAAAGGAAGTCCAAAAAGACTCCACCCACCTACCGTATAAAAGCAGGGACCCAGAGGCACAGAAGTGCAGCTCAGCCTCAGCCTGATGAAGGAGAAACATCCTCCGAAACGTTGCAACAGAGGCATGAGCAAAATAACCCAAGCATGCTTAGGCCAAAATGCCAATTTCAATTTAAAATGAATATTTGTCCGGATTCCGTGTTCGAAGCCTAATTGTTTATTTTGTTTTTGTTTTTATTTTTTTTAAAGGTGTGTTGGATAATAGCCTAATTTAATTTTTTATTTGTTGTTATTTATTTTTTTTCTCAGGGAGGGGGAACCCAAAACTTGGGATCAGGGATGTCTGGGGGGAGGGACACACTCTGGGAATCAGGGACAGTCTCATGGCCAGTGCCACGAACCCTAATTTGGGTCTTTTTTCTATTTGGTCCTAACCCTAACCCTAACCCTAACCCTAACCCTAACCCTAATTTGGGTCTTTTTTCTATTTGGTCCTAACCCGCCCGTGCCTGAACTGTTTCCCGCTGCGTGGAAGTTCCTGGGGTGTGTCCTGACCTCCACTCGTACCCGCTGTGTGGAAGTCCTGAGCGAGGAGTCCTGACCTTTGCCCTGACCCTAAGGCCCTAACCCTAACCCTAACCATCTCGGGGGGCCATCGCCTAACCCTAACCCTCTCGGGTAGGCTTTATTAATAAATAACAAAGGCCAACCGAAAAAACAAACAGGAAACAACACACCTTTTGAAATTCAATTTTATTTGACAGGCACAAACAAAGGCAAAAGGGACAAAAAACAATAAAAATTAAGTCAAAATCAGACAAAACTGGGAATGTGTAAAAGTAAAAAGGAAGTCCAAAAAGACTCCACCCACTTACCTTGTAAACCTGAAAAGAAAGTCAAATTAGACAAAACTGGGAATGTGAAAAACAGAAAAAAGGAAGTCCAAAAAGACTCCACCCACCTACCGTATAAAAGCAGGGACCCAGAGGCACAGAAGTGCAGCTCAGCCTCAGCCTGATGAAGGAGAAACATCCTCCGAAACGTTGCAACAGAGGCATGAGCAAAATAACCCAAGCATGCTTAGGCCAAAAGGCCAATTTCAATTTAAAATGAATATTTGTCCGGATTCCGTGTTCGAAGCCTAATTGTTTATTTTGTTTTTGTTTTTATTTTTTTTAAAGGTGTGTTGGATAATAGCCTAATTTAATTTTTTATTTTCTTATTTGTTGTTATATTTTTTTTCTCAGGGAGGGGGAACCCAAAACTTGGGATCAGGGATGTCTGGGGGGAGGGACACACTCTGGGAATCAGGGACAGTCTCATGGCCAGTGCCACGAACCCTAATTTGGGTCTTTTTTCTATTTGGTCCTAACCCTAACCCTAACCCTAACCCTAACCCCTAACCCTAACCCTAACCAGTCGAAACTGGTGCCTAACCCTAACCAGACTCTGGAACTAATGCTTAAACTCCAGTTAGCTCTGATGCCGCCAACCCTAATTGTTTCCTAAACCTAACCACTCGAAACCAATGCCTAACCCTAAAGACTCTGAAACCGTTGCCTAAGCCCCAACTAGCCCTGATGTCGCTGACCCTAATTGTCCCCTAACCCTAACCACTCCGTCTTCACGCCTAATCCCAACCAGTTGGAACACACTCAGCGCTGACAGAAACACTGGACGGGCAATCCTCCTCCCATCAGAGGCATCCGAACGTCTACCGGCTCAGTACACGACTGTCTCAGGACCTCCTCTGTACTGTCTTTTAGGCCAGTCTCAAAACAAGAAAATGATTCAACTCAAAGTCTATCGGATTCCAAAACAACACAGCTGTCTCAGGGCCTCCTGGGGGCTGTGTATAATGTTAATGCCAGCACAAGTTAATATAGTCAACTCCAAGTCTATTTGACTCCAAAACAGCATGGCTGTCTCAGGGCCTCCTGGGGGCTGTGCTTAATGTTAATCTCAACCCCAAAAAAAACTATTCAACTCAAAGTCTATCTGAATCCAAAACAACACAGCTGTCTCAGGGCCTCCTGGGGGCTGTCTTTAAACTTAGTTCCAACACAAAAGAATCCCACCAAAAATCGACTCAACTCAACTCAAAGGTAAGTGTCTCTCCATACAGCTGTCTCAGGGTCTCCTGGGGGCTGTCTTAAATCTGGAGAGTCTCATCAACGATTGGACAACTGCTCTTCAAACCCCCGTTACTGACCAGCCTGCAAACATCGACTTGGGAACCAGTGAAACTTCATCAAAAACTGCATCGGAGACTTGACCACTCCCACAAAAAACACATCAAAAAATCTACCAAAAATCAAGGACACAATGTCATCTTCTCATTAGGAAGACAGCACACAGTATCAGGGAACCAGAGTGACAAGCGTCGGCCCGTGCCATGCCTTTGACTCTCTACTCCAAACCGCCCAGTCGACGGACGAAGCGGGGAGAGTCATCGAGATAAATTCATTTCACCTAACCCTAACCCTAACCCTAACCCCTAACCCTAACCCTAACCCCCCTAACCCTAACCCATTGCCTAACCCTAACCACCGAGGGGGGCCATTGCCTAACCCTAACCATCTCGGGCAGGCTTTATTATTAATAAATAACAAAGGCTATAACATCATAAAAAATAAACAAAGGACACCACACACTTTGGAAATTCAAATTTATTAAAAGGGAAAAACAGAAGCCATAACAGACAAAAAACAGGGAAAATCAAGTCAAATCAGATTAAACTGGGAATGTTAATAAAAGGAAGTCCAAAAAGACTCCACCCACTTACCTGTGAAAATAAAGTCCAATAAGACAAACCTGGGGAGAAAAAAGGAAGTCCAAAAAGACTCCACCCACCTACCGTATAAAAGCAGGGACCCAGAGGCACAGAAGTGCAGCTCAGCCTCAGCCTGAAGAAGGACAAAAAAAGTCCGAAACGTTGCAACAGAGGCATGAGCATATAACCCAAGCATGCTGAGGCCAAAATGGCCATTTAAATCTAAAATCAATTTTTTGTCTGGAATTCCGTGTCCGAACCCTAATTTATAATTGGCCTCAAAGTGTAGTGGAAGTTAATTTAAAAACTGTTTTCAGGGAGGGGGAACCCAAACTTGGGATCAGGGATGTCTGGGGGGAGGGATGCACTCTGGGAATCAGGGACAGTGTCATGGCCTGTGCCACGAACCCTAATTTGGGTCTCTTTTTTTTAAAATTTGTTCCTAACCCTAACCCTAACCCTAACCCTAGTCATCGAGATAAATTCATTTCACCTAACCCTAACCCTAACCCTAACCCGACTCTGGAACTATTGCTTAAACTCCAGTTAGCTCTGATGCCGCTAACCCTAATTGTTTCCTAAACCTAACCACTCGAAACCAATGCCTAACCCTAAAGACTCTGAAACTGTTGCCTAAACCCCAACTAGCCCTGATGTCGCTGACCCTAATCGTCCCCTAACCCTAACCTCTCCGTCTTCACGCCTAAACCCAACCAGTTGGAACACACTCAGCGCTGACAGAAACACTGGACGGACAATCCTCCTCCCATCAGAGGCATCCGAACGTCTACCGGCTCAACACACGACTGTCTCAGGACCTCCTCTGTACTGTCTTTTAGGCCAGTCTCAAAACAAGAAAATGATCCAACTCAAAGTCTATCGGATTCCAAAACAACACAGCTGTCTCAGGGCCTCCTGGGGGCTGTGTATAATGTTAATGCCAGCACAAGTTAATATCGTCAACTCCAAGTCTATTTGACTCCAAAACAGCATGGCTGTCTCAGGGCCTCCTGGGGGCTGTGCTTAATGTTAATTTCAACACAAGCTAATGTAGTTGACTAAAAAACAGCACAGCTGTCTCAGGGCCTCCTGGGGGCTGTCTTTAATGTTAATCTCAACCCCAAAAAAACTATTCAACTCAAAGTCTATCTGAATCCAAAACAACACAGCTGTCTCAGGGCCTCCTGGGGGCTGTCTTTAAACTTAGTTCCAAC
>NW_027125454.1:0-9000 GCF_033026475.1 Channa argus | reverse complement strand
ATGCAGCTTACGGCCACACCGCTCTCTAAGCGCCCGATCCCGTCCGATCTGGGGCAGCCAAATAGGGCCGGGCCTTGTTAGTACTTGGTAGGAAGACCGCCTGGGAATACTACGTGCTGTAAGCTTCTTTGCTTGGGTTTACGGGCAGCACAAGCTGGTGTTACTGCCTATTTATTCATTGAAATTGTTCTATATTTTCATCAAATTTTGTTCTTTCATTGCTGTTTTGCTACTTTATTGGTTTGCCAACCATCGTGCTTCATTACTAGTAGACCATGTTACGGTCCTGGCCATATGTGTTGTTTTTATTTTCTTGTTCTTATAGGTGCCCTGCCTGATTGGCCGGATTGGGGGGCAGTACAGGAAGCTGATTGGTCCATCCTACACTTCCTGGAGTTTTAAAAGTACGGTTCCCAACAGCTAGCGAGGCTCTTTCTGGCATCAGCACCTGTTTGCTGTTCTTGCTTTCCAAACCTTATTTAGCATTTTTGAATTGTTAGGTTTTGTGCTGTGGTTTTGTTTATAAATTGTATTTTTTGTAAATAGTATTAAATCTGTAGGGGTGAACTTCCAATTTCTTTGGACTGTTTTCACATTAGGGAGTTAGGGTTAGCGACTGTCTTTTGGTTTGTTTATTTCTATCAGGCTAGCTAGCACTTTCTGTGGGAAATGGCTTATTTTGTTTATTATGTTGGCCTTGGTTCGCCCTGAGTTGTAGTGTCATGTTTTGTTTGACACTTTCTTTCGTTTAAAATAAATATCATTCTGTTGGAACATCTCGATCCTGGATTTTGGTTTGGGGATCGGAGAGGGAACATGCTAATTTATCTTTGTATGTTGCACCTTAACCCCGTAGACAGGGGCGTAACAGACCAGTACAGTTATAGTACTTTGTACTTTGCCACATTTATCTTCTTCTTAGCAAGTGTCATGCATTCTGCTTCTCCAGCGTTTTTAAGAGCTGTTGATGATGTCGAATGCAGCTTACGGCCACACCGCTCTCTAAGTGCCCTATCTCGTCCGATCTCGGCAGCCAAATAGAGCCGGGCCTGGTTAGTACTTGGTAGGAAGACCGCCTGGGAATACCAGGTGCTGTAAGCTTTTTTGCTTGGGTTTACGGGCAGCACAAGCTGGTGTTACTGCCTATTTATTCATAGAAATTGTTCTATATTTTCATCAAATTTTGTTCTTTCATTGCTGTTTTGCTACTTTATTGGTTTGTCAACCATCGTGCTTCATTACTAGTAGACCATGTTACGGTCCTGGCCATATGTGTTGTTTTTATTTTCTTGTTCTTATAGGTGCCCTGCCTGATTGGCCGGATTTGGGGGAAGTACAGGAAGCTGATTGGTCCATCCTACACTTCCTGGAGTTTTAAAAGTACGGTTCCCAACAGCTAGCGAGGCTCTTTCTGGCAGCAGCACCTGTTTGCTGTTCTTGCTTTCCAAACCTTATTTAGCATTTTTGAATTGTTAGGTTTTGTGCCGTGGTTTTGTTTATAAATTGTATATTTTGTAAATAGTATTAAATCTGTAGGGGTGGACTGCCATTTTCTTTTGATTGTTTTATCTTGTTTTCACATTAGGGAGTTAGGGTTAGCGACTGTCTTTTGGTTTGTTTATTTCTATCAGGCTAGCTAGCACTTTCTGTGGGAAATGGCTTATTTTGTTTATTATGTTGGCCTTGGTTCGCCCTGAGTTGTAGTGTCATGTTTTGTTTGACACTTTCTTTCGTTTAAAATAAATATCATTCTGTTGGAACATCTCGATCCTGGATTTTGGTTTGGGGATTGGAGAGGGAACATGCTAATTTATCTTTGTATGTTGCACCCTGACCCCCTAGACAGGGGCGTAACAGACCAGTACAGTTATAGTACTTTGTACTTTGCCACATTTATCTTCTTCTTAGCAAGTGTCATGCATTCTGCTTCTCCAGCGTTTTTAAGAGCTGTTGATGATGTCAAATGCAGCTTACGGCCACACCGCTCTCTAAGCGCCTGATCTCGTCCGATCTCGGCAGCCAAATAGAGCCGGGCCTGGTTAGTACTTGGTAGGAAGACCGCCTGGGAATACCAGGTGCTGTAAGCTTTTTTTGCTTGGGTTTACGGGCAGCACAAGCTGGTGTTACTGCCTATTAATTCATAGAAATTGTTCTATATTTTCATCAAATTTTTTTCTTTCATTGCTGTTTTGCTACTTTATTGGTTTGTCAACCATCGTGCTTCATTACTAGTAGACCATGTTACGGTCCTGGCCATATGTGTTGTTTTTATTTTGTTGTTCTTATAGGTGCCCTGCCTGATTGGCCGGATTTGGGGGAAGTACAGGAAGCTGATTGGTCCATCCTACACTTCCTGGAGTTTTAAAAGTACGGTTCCCAACAGCTAGCGAGGCTCTTTCTGGCAGCAGCACCTGTTTGCTGTTCTTGGTTTCCAAACCTTATTTAGCATTTTTGAATTGTTAGGTTTTGTGCCGTGGTTTTGTTTATAAATTGTATATTTTGTAAATAGTATTAAATCTGTAGGGGTGAACAGCCATTTTCTTTTGATTGTTTTCTCTTGTTTTCACATTAGGGAGTTAGGGTTAGCGACTATCTTTTGGTTTGTTTATTTCTATCAGGCTAGCTAGCACTTTCTGTGGGAAATGGCTTATTTTGTTTATTATGTTGGCCTTGGTTCGCCCTGAGTTGTAGTGTCATGTTTTGTTTGACACTTTCTTTCGTTTAAAATAAATATCATTCTGTTGGAACATCTCGATCCTGGATTTTGGTTTGGGGATCGGAGAGGGAACATGCTAATTTATCTTTGTATGTTGCACCCTGACCCCCTAGACAGGGGCGTAACAGACCAGTACAGTTATAGTACTTTGTACTTTGCCACATTTATCTTCTTCTTAGCAAGTGTCATGCATTCTGCTTCTCCAGCGTTTTTAAGAGCTGTTGATGATGTCAAATGCAGCTTACGGCCACACCGCTCTCTAAGCGCCCGATCCCGTCCGATCTCGGCAGCCAAATAGGGCCGGGCCTTGTTAGTACTTGGTAGGAAGACCGCCTGGGAATACTACGTGCTGTAAGCTTCTTTGCTTGGGTTTACGGGCAGCACAAGCTGGTGTTACTGCCTATTTATTCATAGAAATTGTTCTATATTTTCATCAAATTTTGTTCTTTCATTGCTGTTTTGCTACTTTATTGGTTTGCCAACCATCGTGCTTCATTACTAGTAGACCATGTTACGGTCCTGGCCATATGTGTTGTTTTTATTTTCTTGTTCTTATAGGTGCCCTGCCTGATTGGCCGGATTGGGGGGCAGTACAGGAAGCTGATTGGTCCATCCTACACTTCCTGGAGTTTTAAAAGTACGGTTCCCAACAGCTAGCGAGGCTCTTTCTGGCATCAGCACCTGTTTGCTGTTCTTGGTTTCCAAACCTTATTTAGCATTTTTGAATTGTTAGGTTTTGTGCCGTGGTTTTGTTTATAAATTGTATATTTTGTAAATAGTATTAAATCTGTAGGGGTGAACTGCCATTTTCTTTGGACTGTTTTCACATTAGGGAGTTAGGGTTAGCGACTGTCTTTTGGTTTGTTTATTTCTATCAGGCTA
Organism: Channa argus; assembly: GCF_033026475.1. Lineage (NCBI taxonomy): Eukaryota > Metazoa > Chordata > Actinopteri > Anabantiformes > Channidae > Channa > Channa argus. The sequence continues at coordinate 5,402 of NW_027125454.1, read as the reverse complement.
GCTAGCACTTTCTGTGGGAAATGGCTTATTTTGTTTGTTATGTTGGCCTTGGTTCGCCCTGAGTTGTAGTGTCATGTTTTGTTTGACACTTTCTTTCGTTTAAAATAAATAACATTCTGTTGGAACATCTCGATCCTGGATTTTGGTTTGGGGATCGGAGAGGGAACATGCTAATTTATCTTTGTATGTTGCACCCTGACACCCTAGACAGGGGCGTAACAGACCAGTACAGTTATAGTACTTTGTACTTTGCCACATTTATCTTCTTCTTAGCAAGTGTCATGCATTCTGCTTCTCCAGCGTTTTTAAGAGCTGTTGATGATGTCAAATGCAGCTTACGGCCACACCGCTCTCTAAGCGCCCGATCTCGTCCGATCTCGGCAGCCAAATAGAGCTTGGCCTGATTACTACTTTGTAGGAAGACCGCCTGGGAATACCAGGTGCTGTAAGCTTTTTTGCTTGGGTTTACGGGCAGCACAAACTGGTGTTACTGCCTATTTATTCATAGAAATTATTCTATATTTTCATCAAATTTTGTTCTTTCATTGCTGTGTTGCTACTTTATTGGTTTGCCAACCATCGTGCTTCATTACTAGTAGACCATGTTACGGTCCTGGCCATATGTGTTGTTTTTATTTTCTTGTTCTTATAGGTGCCCTGCCTGATTGGCCGGATTGGGGGGCAGTACAGGAAGCTGATTGGTCCATCCTACACTTCCTGGAGTTTTAAAAGTACGGTTCCCAACAGCTAGCGAGGCTCTTTTTGGCATCAGCACCTGTTTGCTGTTCTTGGTTTCCAAACCTTATTTAGCATTTTTGAATTGTTAGGTTTTGTGCCGTGGTTTTGTTTATAAATTGTATATTTTGTAAATAGTATTAAATCTGTAGGGGTGAACTGCCATTTTCTTTGGACTGTTTTCACATTAGGGAGTTAGGGTTAGCGACTGTCTTTTGGTTTGTTTATTTCTATCAGGCTAGCTAGCACTTTCTGTGGGAAATGGCTTATTTTGTTTATTATGTTGGCCTTGGTTCGCCCTGAGTTGTAGTGTCATGTTTTGTTTGACACTTTCTTTCGTTTAAAATAAATATCATTCTGTTGGAACATCTCGATCCTGGATTTTGGTTTGGGGATCGGAGAGGGAACATGCTAATTTATCTTTGTATGTTGCACCCTGACCCCCTAGACAGGGGCGTAACAGACCAGTACAGTTGTAGTACTTTGTACTTTGCCACATTTATCTTCTTCTTAGCAAGTGTCATGCATTCTGCTTCTCCAGCGTTTTTAAGAGCTGTTGATGATGTCAAATGCAGCTTACGGCCACACCGCTCTCTAAGCGCCCGATCTCGTCCGATCTCGGCAGCCAAATAGAGCCGGGCCTGGTTAGTACTTGGTAGGAAGACCGCCTGGGAATACCAGGTGCTGTAAGCTTTTTTGCTTGGGTTTACGGGCAGCACAAGCTGGTGTTACTGCCTATTTATTCATAGAAATTGTTCTATATTTTCATCAAATTTTGTTCTTTCATTGCTGTTTTGCTACTTTATTGGTTTGTCAACCATCGTGCTTCATTACTAGTAGACCATGTTACGGTCCTGGCCATATGTGTTGTTTTTATTTTGTTGTTCTTAGAGGTGCCCTGCCTGATTGGCCGGATTTGGGGGAAGTACAGGAAGCTGATTGGTCCATCCTACACTTCCTGGAGTTTTAAAAGTACGGTTCCCAACAGCTAGCGAGGCTCTTTCTGGCAGCAGCACCTGTTTGCTGTTCTTGGTTTCCAAACATTATTTAGCATTTTTGAATTGTTAGGTTTTGTGCCGTGGTTTTGTTTATAAATTGTATATTTTGTAAATAGTATTAAATCTGTAGGGGTGGACTGCCATTTTCTTTTGATTGTTTTCTCTTGTTTTCACATTAGGGAGTTAAGGTTAGCGACTGTCTTTTGGTTTGTTTATTTCTATCAGGCTAGCTAGCACTTTCTGTGGGAAATGGCTTATTTTGTTTATTATGTTGGCCTTGGTTCGCCCTGAGTTGTAGTGTCATGTTTTGTTTGACACTTTCTTTCGTTTAAAATAAATATCATTCTGTTGGAACATCTCGACCCTGGATTTTGGTTTGGGGATCGGAGAGGGAACATGCTAATTTATCTTTGTATGTTGCACCCTGACCCCCTAGACAGGGGCGTAACAGACCAGTACAGTTATAGTACTTTGTACTTTGCCACATTTATCTTCTTCTTAGCAAGTGTCATGCATTCTGCTTCTCCAGCGTTTTTAAGAGCTGTTGATGATGTCAAATGCAGCTTACGGCCACACCGCTCTCTAAGCGCCCGATCCCGTCCGATCTGGGGCAGCGAAATAGGGCCGGGCCTTGTTAGTACTTGGTAGGAAGACCGCCTGGGAATACTACGTGCTGTAAGCTTCTTTGCTTGGGTTTACGGGCAGCACAAGCTGGTGTTACTGCCTATTTATTCATAGAAATTGTTCTATATTTTCATCAAATTTTGTTCTTTCATTGCTGTTTTGCTACTTTATTGGTTTGCCAACCATCGTGCTTCATTACTAGTAGACCATGTTACGGTCCTGGCCATATGTGTTGTTTTTATTTTCTTGTTCTTATAGGTGCCCTGCCTGATTGGCCGGATTGGGGGGCAGTACAGGAAGCTGATTGGTCCATCCTACACTTCCTGGAGTTTTAAAAGTACGGTTCCCAACAGCTAGCGAGGCTCTTTCTGGCAGCAGCACCTGTTTGCTGTTCTTGGTTTCCAAACCTTATTTAGCATTTTTGAATTGTTAGGTTTTGTGCCGTGGTTTTGTTTATAAATTGTATATTTTGTAAATAGTATTAAATCTGTAGGGGTGAACTGCCATTTTCTTTGGACTGTTTTCACATTAGGGAGTTAGGGTTAGCGACTATCTTTTGGTTTGTTTATTTCTATCAGGCTAGCTAGCACTTTCTGTGGGAAATGGCTTATTTTGTTTATTATGTTGGCCTTGGTTCGTCCTGAGTTGTAGTGTCATGTTTTGTTTGACACTTTCTTTCGTTTAAAATAAATATCATTCTGTTGGAACATCTCAATCCTGGATTTTGGTTTGGGGATCGGAGAGGGAACATGCTAATTTATCTTTGTATGTTGCACCCTGACCCCTTAGACAGGGGCGTAACAGACCAGTACAGTTATAGTACTTTGTACTTTGCCACATTTATCTTCTTCTTAGCAAGTGTCATGCATTCTGCTTCTCCAGCGTTTTTAAGAGCTGTTGATGATGTCAAATGCAGCTTACGGCCACACCGCTCTCTAAGCGCCCGATCTCGTCCGATCTCGGCAGCCAAATAGGGCCGGGCCTGGTTAGTACTTGGTAGGAAGACCGCCTGGGAATACCAGGTGCTGTAAGCTTTTTTGCTTGGGTTTACGGGCAGCACAAGCTGGTGTTACTGCCTATTTATTCATTGAAATTGTTCTATATTTTCATCAAATTTTGTTCTTTCATTGCTGTTTTGCTACTTTATTGGTTTGCCAACCATCGTGCTTCATTACTAGTAGACCATGTTACGGTCCTGGCCATATGTGTTGCTTTTATTTTCTTGTTCTTATAGGTGCCCTGCCTGATTGGCCGGATTGGGGGGCAGTACAGGAAGCTGATTGGTCCATCCTACACTTCCTGGAGTTTTAAAAGTACGGTTCCCAACAGCTAGCGAGGCTCTTTCTGGCATCAGCACCTGTTTGCTGTTCTTGCTTTCCAAACCTTATTTAGCATTTTTGAATTGTTAGGTTTTGTGCCGTGGTTTTGTTTATAAATTGTATATTTTGTAAATAGTATTAAATCTGTAGGGGTGAACTGCCATTTTCTTTGGACTGTTTTCACATTAGGGAGTTAGGGTTAGCGACTGTCTTTTGGTTTGTTTATTTCTATCAGGCTAGCTAGCACTTTCTGTGGGAAATGGCTTATTTTGTTTATTATGTTGGCCTTGGTTCGCCCTGAGTTGTAGTGTCATGTTTTGTTTGACACTTTCTTTCGTTTAAAATAAATATCATTCTGTTGGAACATCTCGATCCTGGATTTTGGTTTGGGGATCGGAGAGGGAACATGCTAATTTATCTTTGTATGTTGCACCTTGACCCCGTAGACAGGGGCGTAACAGACCAGTACAGTTATAGTACTTTGTACTTTGCCACATTTATCTTCTTCTTAGCAAGTGTCATGCATTCTGCTTCTCCAGCGTTTTTAAGAGCTGTTGATGATGTCGAATGCAGCTTACGGCCACACCGCTCTATAAGTGCCCGATCTCGTCTGATCTCGGCAGCCAAATAGAGCCGGGCCTGGTTAGTACTTGGTAGGAAGACCGCCTGGGAATACCAGGTGCTGTAAGCTTTTTTGCTTGGGTTTACGGGCAGCACAAGCTGGTGTTACTGCCTATTTATTCATAGAAATTGTTCTATATTTTCATCAAATTTTGTTCTTTCATTGCTGTTTTGCTACTTTATTGGTTTGTCAACCATCGTGCTTCATTACTAGTAGACCATGTTACGGTCCTGGCCATATGTGTTGTTTTTATTTTCTTGTTCTTATAGGTGCCCTGCCTGATTGGCCGGATTTGGGGGAAGTACAGGAAGCTGATTGGTCCATCCTACACTTCCTGGAGTTTTAAAAGTACGGTTCCCAACAGCTAGCGAGGCTCTTTCTGGCAGCAGCACCTGTTTGCTGTTCTTGCTTTCCAAACCTTATTTAGCATTTTTGAATTGTTAGGTTTTGTGCCGTGGTTTTGTTTATAAATTGTATATTTTGTAAATAATATTAAATCTGTAGGGGTGGACTGCCATTTTCTTTTGATTGTTTTATCTTGTTTTCACATTAGGGAGTTAGGGTTAGCGACTGTCTTTTGGTTTGTTTATTTCTATCAGGCTAGCAAGCACTTTCTGTGGGAAATGGCTTATTTTGTTTATTATGTTGGCCTTGGTTCGCCCTGAGTTGTAGTGTCATGTTTTGTTTGACACTTTCTTTCGTTTAAAATAAATATCATTCTGTTGGATTATCTTGATACTGGATTTTGGTTTGGGGATCGGAGAGGGAACATGCAAATTTATCTTTGTATGTTTCACCCTGACCCCCTAGACAGGGGCGTAACAGACCAGTACAGTTATAGTACTTTGTACTTTGCCACATTTATCTTCTTCTTAGCAGGTGTCATGCATTCTGCTTCTCTAGCGTTTTTAAGAGCTGTTGATGATGTCAAATGCAGCTTACGGCCACACCGCTCTCTAAGCGCCCGATCTCGGCAGCCAAATAGGGCCGGGCCTGGTTAGTACTTGGTAGGAAGACCGCCTGGGAATAACAGGTGCTGTAAGCTTTTTTGCTTGGGTTTACGGGCAGCACAAGCTGGTGTTACTGCCTATTTATTCATAGAAA
>NW_027125453.1:0-9000 GCF_033026475.1 Channa argus | reverse complement strand
ATGGTTTTTTGTCCAACCTTGAGCGAGTAAAAGTAATGGCATCAGAACGGCGTAACTACACCAGGGGCATGGTCGGGGGCAGTGCTGTTCCAGTCCTCGTTAGTATAGTGGACAGTATCTCCGCCTGTTGTAATTGACATCCTAGGGCTGCTGCTGCAAGTGCAGCTATTTTTCATGGGAGAAAGTCTCTATTTCGATTAATAGTATGTGGTGGCTTTGTCCAAACTGAGGCTGTTTAGAAATTGGTTCTTAACTTTCTTCTGTAGTCTCGCATAACCCTTTTCGATTTCTTTGACCAATTTGCACTTGCTGCTTGCCCTTTTCGATTTCTTTGACCAATTTGCACATGCTGTTTGCCATATCGCGTGCACCAAGAAGAGGGCATGCAATTGCAGGAAAGGAACTCCTCAACAGGTACTCAAAACTGAAATTGAACGACGACCATTGCAACTTTAGCCAGTAATGGTCCGCTCAGTCAAAGGCACACAGCCTTTGTTCAGCGACTACTCTCGCGAGACTGCAAACGAGCAGTGCTTTTCCAGTCCTCGTTAGTATAGTGGACAGTATCTCCGCCTGTCACGTGGAAGACCGGGGTTCGATTCCCCGACGGGGAGAGTCTTTTTGCCTTTGTCCCGGACAGTTGAAATTTCCCGCAATACGTCTTTGGCTTGGTTGAGGAGGCTTGCATTTGCAAATGATGGCCAGAAGAAGTCATCGGTTGTTGTGCCTAAATAGCTCAGTTGGGAGAGCGTTAGACTGAAGATTTAAAGGTCCCTGGTTCGATCCCGGGTTTTGGCATTACACCACCTCTGTCTTGCGTACGATGCCAAGAGTCCCCTAACCTTTTGTTTTTGTACTTAAGACGGTTTGGAAAGTAGTCTCAATGTGTGCCATTCTGTGATTTCAGGTTGTTTTACGGAGCAAGCACGTGTAAGAACTTAGTCAACCCACTGACACAGCTTGAGTGTAAATGTCATCTTAAAATAACAACAATTGTGTTTCTGCCTGATTTCAGGCCAGGGACCTTTCACGTGTGAGGCGAACTTGATAACCGCTACACCACAGATACCGGCGACTTTGACGAGCTACTTCAGAGCGTAGGCAAAAGCAGGCTTTCACATTCAGGCCCGTAAGTAACGTTCCTTTTCAAATGCAGATTGCCGGAGAACGTAGGGGCGTAATTTGACAAGTGATGCATTTTTGTCCAACCTTGAGCGATTAAAAGTAATGGCATCAGAACAGCGTAACTACACCAGGGGCATGGCCGGGGCCAGTGCTGTTCCAGTCCTCGTTAGTATAGTGGACAGGATCTCCGCCTGTTGTAATTGACATCCTAGGGCTGCTGCTGCAAGTGCAGCTATTTTTCATTGGAGAAAGTCTCTATTTCGATTAATAGTATGTGGTGGCTTTGTCCAAACGGAAGCTGTTTAGAAATTGGTTCTTAACTTTCTTCTGTAGTCTCGCATAACCCTTTTCGATTTCTTTGACCAATTTGCACATGCTGTTTGCCATATCGCGTGCACCAAGAAGAGGGCATGCAATTGCAGGAAAGGAACTCCTCAACAGGTAACTCAAAACTGAAATTGAACGACGACCATTGCAAGCATGTGTAAGAACTTAGTCAACCCACTGACACAGCTTGAGTGTGAATGTCATCTTAAAATAACAACAATTGTGTTTCTGCCTGGTTTCAGGCCAGGGACCTTTCACCTGTGAGGCGAACTTGATAACCGCTACACCACAGAAATCGGCGACTTTGACGAGCTACTTCAGAGCGTAGCTTCCCAGCAAGAAGAATAACACGGTCGTGGAAGTTAACTCCTCAGGGGTTTTGGGATGAAAGGATCTTTATCGAACTTTGTAGTACTAAAACTAAAAGTGTTGCCTTTCTAATTGTTAGAGCTGAGACAACCCCTTTTACAAGGCAATCCACCCAGACTGACTGTGCACATGATAATGGTTAGCAAAAGGGTTTCTGCCTGATTTCGAACGAGGGACCTTTATGCATGTTAGGCCAAGGTGATATCCACTACACTACAGAATTTAGCCACGTAGGGTATTACTTTCAGAGGGTAGCATCTAACCACAAAGCGACACATTATCGTGCAAGGTCGACTCTAAGGGGCTTTCCAAAATCCTAGTGCACAATAGGTACTTTGTCAGTTTAATGGGGACCATGCTCATATGTGGAGGCTGATCGGTCCAATGCTAAGCCAGTGTAGCGTGGAGAGGGGATTGAAGCTGTGGTAATTGACATCCTAGGGCTGCTGCTTCAGTGCAGCTGTTTTTCATGGGAGAAACAAAGGCTGTTTAGAAATTGGTTCTTAACAATCTTCTGTAGTCTCGCAAAACCCTTTTCGATTTCTTTGACCAATTTGCACTTGCTGCTTGCCCTTTTCGATTTCTTTGACCAATTTGCACATGCTGTTTGCCATATTGCGTGCACCAAGAATAGGGCATCCAATTGCAGGAAAGGAACTCCTCAACAGGTACTCAAAACTGAAATTGAATAACGACCATTGCAACTTTAGCCAGTAATTGTCCGCTCTGTTAAAGACACAGCCTTTTTTCGGCGACTAATCTGGAGTGACTGCAAAAGATCTAACAGGCAAAAGCAGGCTTTCATATTCAGGCCCGTAGGTAACGTTCCTTTTCAAATGCAGATTGCCGGAGAACGTAGGGGCGTAATTTGACAAGTGATGCTTTTTTGTCCAACCTTGAGCGAGTAAAAGTAATGGCATCAGAACGGCGTAATTACACCAGGGGCATGGCCGGGGGCAGTGCTGTTCCAGTCCTCATTAGTATAGTGGACAGTATTTCCGCCTGTTGTAATGGACATCCTAGGGCTGCTGCTGCAAGTGCAGCTATTTTTCATGGGAGAAAGTCTCTATTTCAATTAATAGTATGTTGTGGCTTTGTCCAAGCTGAGGCTGTTTAGAAATTGGTTCTTAACTTTCTTCTGTAATCTCGCATAACCCTTTTCGATTTCTTTGACCAATTTGCACTTGCTGCTTGCCCTTTTCGATTTCTTTGACCAATTTGCACATGCTGTTTGCCATATTGCGTGCACCAAGAATAGGGCATCCAATTGCAGGAAAGGAACTCCTCAACAGGTACTCAAAACTGAAATTGAATAACGACCATTGCAACTTTAGCCAGTAATCGTCCGCTCTGTCAAAGACACAGCCTTTTTTCGGCGACTACTCTGGAGTGAATGCAAAAGATCTAACAGGCAAAAGCAGGCTTTCACATTCAGGCCCGTAGGTAACGTTCCTTTTCAAATGCAGATTGCCGGAGAACGTAGGGGCGTAATTTGACAAGTGATGGTTTTTTGTCCAACCTTGAGCGAGTAAAAGTAATGGCATCAGAACGGCGTAACTACACCAGGGGCATGGTCGGGGGCAGTGCTGTTCCAGTCCTCGTTAGTATAGTGGACAGTATCTCCGCCTGTTGTAATTGACATCCTAGGGCTGCTGCTGCAAGTGCAGCTATTTTTCATGGGAGAAAGTCTCTATTTCGATTAATAGTATGTGGTGGCTTTGTCCAAAGTGAGGCTGTTTAGAAATTGGTTCTTAACAATCTTCTGTAGTCTCGCAAAACCCTTTTTGATTTCTTTGACCAATTTGCACATGCTGTTTGCCATATCGCGTCCAACAAGAAGAGGGCGCGCAATTGTAGTCAACAGATACTCAAAACTGAAATTGAATAACGACCATTGCAACTTTAGCCAGTAATCGTCCGCTCTGTCAAAGACACAGCCTTTTTTCGGCGACTACTCTGGAGTGACTGCAAAAGATCTAACAGGCAAAAGTAGGCTTTCACATTCAGGCCCGTAGGTAACGTTCCTTTTCAAATGCAGATTGACGGAGAACGTAGGAGCGTAATTTGACAATTGATTCATTTTTGTCCAACCTTGAGCGAGTAAAAGTAATGGCATCAGAACGGCGTAACTACACCAGGGGCATGGCCGGGGGCAGTGCTGTTCCAGTCCTCGTTAGTATAGTGGACAGTATCTCCGCCTGTTGTAATTGACATCCTAGGGCTGCTGCTGCAAGTGCAGCTATTTTTCATGGGAGAAAGTCTCTATTTCGATTAATAGTATGTGGTGGCTTTGTCCAAAGTGAGGCTGTTTAGAAATTGGTTCTTAACTTTCTTCTGTAGTCTCGCATAACCCTTTTCGATTTCTTTGACCAATTTGCACTTGCTGCTTGCCCTTTTCGATTTCTTTGACCAATTTGCACATGCTGTTTGCCATATCGCGTGCACCAAGAAGAGGGCATGCAATTGCAGGAAAGGAACTTCTCAACAGGTACTCAAAACTGAAATTGAACGACGACAATTGCAACTTTAGCCAGTAATGGTCCGCTCAGTCAAAGGCACACAGCCTTTGTCCAGCGACTACTCTCCCGAGACTGCAAACGAGCAGTGCTTTTCCAGGCCTCGTTAGTATAGTGGACAGTATCTCCGCCTGTCACGTGGAAGACCGGGGTTCGATTCCCCGACGGGGAGAGTCTTTTTGCCTTTGTCCCGGACAGTTGAAATTTCCCGCAATACGTCTTTGGCTTGGTTGAGGAGGCTTGCATTTGCAAATGATGGCCAGAAGAAGTCATCGGTTGTTGTGCCGAAATAGCTCAGTTGGGAGAGCGTTAGACTGAAGATCTGAAGGTCCCTGGTTCGATCCCGGGTTTCGGCATTACACCACCTCTGTCCAGCTTACGATGCCAAGAGGCCCCTAAACTTTTGTTTTTGTACTTAAGACGGTTCGGAAGGTAGTCTCTATGTGTGCCATTCTGTGATTTCAGGTTGTTTTACGGAGCAAGCATGTGTAAGAACTTAGTCAACCCACTGACACAGCTTGAGTGTAAATGTCATTTTAAAAAAACAACAATTGTGTTTCTGCCTGATTTCAGGCCAGGGACCTTTCACGTGTGAGGCGAACTTGATAACCGCTACACCACAGATACCGGCGACTTTGACGAGCTACTTCAGAGCGTAGGCAAAAGCAGGCTTTCACATTCAGGCCCGTAGGTAACGTTCCTTTTCAAATGCAGATTGCCGGAGAACGTAGGGGCGTAATTTGACAAGTGATGCATTTTTGTCCAACCTTGAGCGATTAAAAGTAATGGCATCAGAACAGCGTAACTACACCAGGGGCATGGCCGGGGCCAGTGCTGTTCCAGTCCTCGTTAGTATAGTGTACAGGATCTCCGCCTGTTGTAATTGACATCCTAGGGCTGCTGCTGCAAGTGCAGCTATTTTTCATTGGAGAAAGTCTCTATTTCGATTAATAGTATGTGGTGGCTTTGTCCAAACGGAAGCTGTTTAGAAATTGGTTCTTAACTTTCTTCTGTAGTCTCGCATAACCCTTTTCGATTTCTTTGACCAATTTGCACATGCTGTTTGCCATATCGCGTGCACCAAGAAGAGGGCATGCAATTGCAGGAAAGGAACTCCTCAACAGGTAACTCAAAACTGAAATTGAACGACGACGACCATTAGTCAACCCACTGACACAGCTTGAGTGTTAATGTCATCTTTAAATAACAACAATTGTGTTTCTGCCTGGTTTCAGGCCAGGGACCTTTCACGTGTGAGGCGAACTTGATAACCGCTACACCACAGAAATCGGCGACTTTGACGAGCTACTTCAGAGCGTAGCTTCCCAGCAAGAAGAATACCACGGTCGTGGAAGTTTACTCCTCAGGGGTTTTGGGATGAAAGGATCTTTATCGAACTTTGTAGTACTAAAACCAAAAGTGTTGCCTTTCTAATTGTTAGAGCTGAGACAACCCCTTTTACAAGGCAATCCACCCAGACTGACTGTGCACAGGATAATGGATAGCAAAAGGGTTTCTGCCTGATTTCGAACGAGGGACCTTTATGCATGTTAGGCCAAGGTGATATCCACTACACTACAGAATTTAGCCACGTAGGGTATTACTTTCAGAGGGTAGCATCTAACCACAAAGCGACACATTATCGTGCAAGGTCGACTCTAAGGGGCTTTCCAAAATCCTAGTGCACAATAGGTACTTTCTCAGCTTAATGGGGACCATGCTCATATGTGGAGGCTGATCGGTCCAATGCTAAGCCAGTGTAGCGTGGAGAGGGGATTGAAGCTGTGGTAATTGACATCCTAGGGCTGCTTCTTCAGTGCAGCTGTTTTTCATGGGAGAAACAAAGGCTGTTTAGAAATTGGTTCTTAACAATCTTCTGTAGTCTCGCAAAACCCTTTTTGATTTCTTTGACCAATTTGCACATGCTGTTTGCCATATCGCGTCCAACAAGAAGAGGGCGCGCAATTGTAGTCAACAGATACTCAAAACTGAAATTGAATAACGACCATTGCAACTTTAGCCAGTAATCGTCCGCTCTGTCAAAGACACAGCCTTTTTTCGGCGACTACTCTGGAGTGACTGCAAAAGATCTAACAGGCAAAAGTAGGCTTTCACATTCAGGCCCGTAGGTAACGTTCCTTTTCAAATGCAGATTGACGGAGAACGTAGGAAAGTAATTTGACAATTGATTCATTTTTGTCCAACCTTGAGCGAGTAAAAGTAATGGCATCAGAACGGCGTAACTACACCAGGGGCATGGCCGGGGGCAGTGCTGTTCCAGTCCTCGTTAGTATAGTGGACAGTATCTCCGCCTGTTGTAATTGACATCCTAGGGCTGCTGCTGCAAGTGCAGCTATTTTTCATGGGAGAAAGTCTCTATTTCGATTAATAGTATGTGGTGGCTTTGTCCAAAGTGAGGCTGTTTAGAAATTGGTTCTTAACTTTCTTCTGTAGTCTCGCATAACCCTTTTCGATTTCTTTGACCAATTTGCACTTGCTGCTTGCCATTTTCGATTTCTTTGACCAATTTGCACATGCTGTTTGCCATATCGCGTGCATCAAGAAGAGGGCATGCAATTGCAGGAAAGGAACTCCTCAACAGGTACTCAAAACTGAAATTGAACGACGACAATTGCAACTTTAGCCAGTAATGGTCCGCTCAGTCAAAGGCACACAGCCTTTGTCCAGCGACTACTCTGGCGAGACTGCAAACGAGCAGTGCTTTTCCAGTCCTCGTTAGTATAGTGGACAGTATCTCCGCCTGTCACGTGGAAGACCGGGGTTCGATTCCCCGACGGGGAGAGTCTTTTTGCCTTTGTCCCGGACAGTTGAAATTTCCCGCAATACGTCTTTGGCTTGGTTGAGGAGGCTTGCATTTGCAAATGATGGCCAGAAGAAGTCATCGGTTGTTGTGCCGAAATAGCTCAGTTGGGAGAGCGTTAGACTGAAGATCTGAAGGTCCCTGGTTCGATCCCGGGTTTCTGCATTACACCACCTCTGTCCGGCTTACGATGCCAAGAGGCCCCTAATCTTTTGTTTTTGTACTTAAGACGGTTCGGAAGGTAGTCTCTATGTGTGCCATTCTGTGATTTCAGGTTGTTTTACGGAGCAAGCATGTGTAAGAACTTAGTCAACCCACTGACACAGCTTGAGTGTGAATGTCATCTTAAAATAACAACAATTGTGTTTCTGCCTGATTTCAGGCTAGGGACCTTTCACGTGTGAGGCGAACTTGATAACCGCTACACCACAGATACCGGCGACTTTGACGGGCTACTTCAGAGCGTAGGCAAAAGCAGGCTTTCACATTCAGGCCCGTAGGTAACGTTCCTTTTCAATTGCAGATTGCCGGAGAACGTAGGGGCGTAATTTGACAAGTGATGCATTTTTATCCAACCTTGTGCGAGTAAAACTAATGGCATCAGAACGGCGTAACTACACCAGGGGCATGGCCGGGGCCAGTGCTGTTCCAGTCCTCGTTAGTATAGTGGACAGGATCTCCGCCTGTTGTAATTGACATCCTAGGGCTGCTGCTGCAAGTGCAGCTATTTTTCATTGGAGAAAGTCTCTATTTCGATTAATAGTATGTGGTGGCTTTGTCCAAACTGAGGCTGTTTAGAAATTGGTTCTTAACTTTCTTCTGTAGTCTCGCATAACCCTTTTCAATTTCTTTGACCAATTTGCACATGCTGTTTGCCATATCGCGTGCACCAAGAAGAGGGCATGCAATTGCAGGAAAGGAACTCCTCAACAGGTAACTCAAAACTGAAATTGAACGACGACGACCATTAGTCAACCCACTGACACAGCTTGAGTGTTAATGTCATCTTTAAATAACAACAATTGTGTTTCTGCCTGGTTTCAGGCCAGGGACCTTTCACGTGTGAGGCGAACTTGATAACCGCTACACCACAGAAATCGGCGACTTTGACGAGCTACTTCAGAGCGTAGCTTCCCAGCAAGAAGAATACCACGGTCGTGGAAGTTTACTCCTCAGGGGTTTTGGGATGAAAGGATCTTTATCGAACTTTGTAGTACTAAAACCAAAAGTGTTGCCTTTCTAATTGTTAGAGCTGAGACAACCCCTTTTACAAGGCAATCCACCCAGACTGACTGTGCACAGGATAATGGATAGCAAAAGGGTTTCTGCCTGATTTCGAACGAGGGACCTTTATGCATGTTAGGCCAAGGTGATATCCACTACACTACAGAATTTAGCCACGTAGGGTATTACTTTCAGAGGGTAGCATCTAACCACAAAGCGACACATTATTGTGCAAGGTCGACTCTAAGGGGCTTTCCAAAATCCTAGTGCACAATAGGTACTTTCTCAGCTTAATGGGGACCATGCTCATATGTGGAGGCTGATCGGTCCAATGCTAAGCCAGTGTAGCGTGGAGAGGGGATTGAAGCTGTGGTAATTGACATCCTAGGGCTGCTGCTTCAGTGCAGCTGTTTTTCATGGGAGAAACAAAGGCTGTTTAGAAATTGGTTCTTAACAATCTTCTGTAGTCTCGCAAAACCCTTTTTGATTTCTTTGACCAATTTGCACATGCTGTTTGCCATATCGCGTCCAACAAGAAGAGGGCGCGCAATTGTAGTCAACAGATACTCAAAACTGAAATTGAATAACGACCATTGCAACTTTAGCCAGTAATCGTCC
>NW_027125452.1:0-2500 GCF_033026475.1 Channa argus | reverse complement strand
CTAACCCTAACCCTAACCCTAACCCTTTGCCCTGACCCTAAGGCCCTAACCCTAACCCTAACCATCTCGGGGGGCCATCGCCTAACCCTAACCCTCTCGGGTAGGCTTTATTAATAAATAACAAAGGCCAACCGAAAAAACAAACAGGAAACAACACACCTTTTGAAATTCAATTTTATTTGACAGGCACAAACAAAGGCAAAAGGGACAAAAAACAATAAAAATTAAGTCAAAATCAGACAAAACTGGGAATGTGTAAAAGTAAAAAGGAAGTCCAAAAAGACTCCACCCACTTACCTTGTAAACCTGAAAAGAAAGTCAAATTAGACAAAACTGGGAATGTGAAAAACAGAAAAAAGGAAGTCCAAAAAGACTCCACCCACCTACCGTATAAAAGCAGGGACCCAGAGGCACAGAAGTGCAGCTCAGCCTCAGCCTGATGAAGGAGAAACATCCTCCGAAACGTTGCAACAGAGGCATGAGCAAAATAACCCAAGCATGCTTAGGCCAAAAGGCCAATTTCAATTTAAAATGAATATTTGTCCGGATTCCGTGTTCGAAGCCTAATTGTTTATTTTGTTTTTGTTTTTATTTTTTTTTAAAGGTGTGTTGGATAATAGCCTAATTTAATTTTTTATTTTCTTATTTGTTGTTATATTTTTTTTCTCAGGGAGGGGGAACCCAAAACTTGGGATCAGGGATGTCTGGGGGGAGGGACACACTCTGGGAATCAGGGACAGTCTCATGGCCAGTGCCACGAACCCTAATTTGGGTCTTTTTTCTATTTGGTCCTAACCCTAACCCTAACCCCCTAACCCTAACCCTAACCCTAACCCCCCTAACCCTAACCCCCTAACCCTAACCCTAACCCTAACCCTAACCCTAACCTCTCCGTCTTCACGCCTAATCCCAACCAGTTGGAACAAACTCAGCGCTGACAGAAACACTGGACGGACAATCCTCCTCCCATCAGAGGCATCCGAACGTCTACCAGCTCGACACACGACTGTCTCAGGACCTCCTCTGTACTGTCTTTTAGGCCAGTCTCAAAACAAGAAAATGATTCAACTCAAAGTCTATTTGATTCCAAAACAACACAGCTGTCTCAGGGCCTCCTGGGGGCTGTGTTCAATGTTAATATCAGCACAAGTTAATGTAGTCAACTCCAAGTCTATTTGACTCCAAAACAGCATGGCTGTCTCAGGGCCTCCTGGGGGCTGTGCTTAATGTTAATTTCAACACAAGCTAATGTAGTTGACTCCAAAACACCACAGCTGTCTCAGGGCCTCTTGGGGGCTGTCTTTAATGTAAATCTCATCCCAAAAAAAACTATTCAACTCAAAGTCTATCTGACTCCAAAACAACACAGCTGTCTCAGGGCCTCCTGGGGGCTGTCTTTAAACCTAGCTTCAACACAAAAAATCCCACCAAAAATCGACTCAACTCAAAGGTAAGTGTCTCCATACAGCTGTCTCAGGGTCTCCTGGGGGCTGTCTTAAATGTGGAGAGTCTCCTCAACCATTGGACAACTGCTCTTCAAACCACCATTACTGGCCACAACAACGAATTGAGAAACAGCGAAACTTCATCAAATACTGCATCAGAGACTTGACCACTCCTACAACAAACTCATCAGAAATCAAGGACACAATGTCATCTTTTATGTAGGAAGACAGCACACAGTATCAGGGAACCAGAGTGACAAGCGTCGGCCCGTGCCATGCCTTTGACTCTCTACTCCAAACCGCCCAGTCGACGGACGAAGCGGGGAGAGTCATCGAGATAAATTCATTTCACCTAACCCTAACCCCCCTGACTGGGGGCTTAGTGTGGGAAAGAAATGGCTCATTATGGGGGACTCTAATGTGAGCAGGTTCCCACCTTTTCAGGTGCCTGACCTGCAGATCGACAGTTACCCCGGGTCGACATTTAGGCACGCTGAGGTCATCTTAACCAAAGCGACTGTCTCCACCGCAGTGGAGAAGGTCATTTTGTCGTTCGGCCTCAATAACAGGGGTCAACATGTGAAGGGGACCATCATCAAACAGCTGCAATAAGCTGTCAGGGCAGCCACAAACAGATTTCCACACGGTGAAATCTGGATCCTCCATCAACTATGACAGAACTCTCCCTCACAGAGAGCAGAACAATCTCCTTTCCCTCAACGCACACATTGTCCGAAACTACAAATATATACCAGAACTTCCCATGGACACATTTGAAACAGAAGATGACAAAGTACACGGGACCAGAGGGACAGCTGCACGCATGCTGGAACACTGGTGCAAGTCGGTAAACTAGTCATCCCCGCAAGCCTGGGCGTACAGGAGGGGAACAAAAATGTCATAGTTTTGGCCAAAAATTTCAAACTCACAAAGCCTCAGCTTGCTCTGCTTAGCAAAGGGCTTTCATTTATCCCCTCAATGGGTATTAATAAAAACCAATTGCAACAAATTAGATGGGACCTACAACAATACCACAGAAGGTTAAAATTGGCTAT
>NW_027125451.1:0-10000 GCF_033026475.1 Channa argus | reverse complement strand
GCCTTATTGGCCGGATTGGGGGGCAGTACAGGAAGCTGATTGGTCCATCCTTCACTTCCTGGAGTTTTAAAAGTACGGTTCCCAACAGCTAGCGAGGCTCTTTCTGGCAGCAGCACCTGTTTGCTGTTCTTGGTTTCCAAACCTTATTTAGCATTTTTGAATTGCTAGGTTTTGTGCCGTGGTTTTGTTTATAAATTGTATATTTTGTAAATAGTATTAAATCTGTAGGGGTGAACTGCCATTTTCTTTGGAGTGTTTTCACATTAGGGAGTTAGGGTTAGCGACTATCTTTTGGTTTGTTTATTTCTATTAGGCTAGCTAACACTTTCTGTGGGAAATGGCTTATTTTGTTTATTATGTTGGCCTTGGTTCGCCATGAGTTGTGTCATTTTTTGTTTGTCACTTTCTTTCGTTTAAAATAAATATCATTCTGTTGGAACATCTCGATCCTGGATTTTGGTTTGGGGATCGGAGAGGGAACATGCTAATTTATCTTTGTATGTTGCACCCTGACCCCCTAGACAGGGGCGTAACAGACCAGTACAGTTATAGTACTTTGTACTTTGCCACATTTATCTTCTTCTTAGCAAGTGTCATGCATTCTGCTTCTCCAGCGTTTTTAAGAGCTGTTGATGATGTCAAATGCAGCTTGCGGCCCCACCGCTCTCTAAGCGCCCGATCTCGTCCGATCTCGGCAGCCAAATAGAGCCGGGCCTGGTTAGTACTTGGTAGGAAGACCGCCTGGGAATACCAGGTGCTGTAAGCTTTTTTGCTTGGGTTTACGGGCAGCACAAGCTGGTGTTACTGCCTATTTATTCATAGAAATTGTTCTATATTTTCATCAAATTTTGTTCTTTAATTGCTGTTTTGCTACTTTATTGGTTTGCCAACCATCGTGCTTCATTACTAGTAGACCATGTTACGGTCCTGGCCATATGTGTTGTTTTTATTTTGTTGTTCTTATACGTGCCCTGCCTGATTGGCCGGATTGGGGGGCAGTACAGGAAGCTGATTGGTCCATCCTACACTTCCTGGAGTTTTAAAAGTACGGTTCCCAACAGCTAGCGAGGCTCTTTCTGGCATCAGCACCTGTTTGCTGTTCTTGGTTTCCAAACCTTATTTAGCATTTTTGAATTGTTAGGTTTTGTGCCGTGGTTTTGTTTATAAATTGTATATTTTGTAAATAGTATTAAATCTGTAGGGGTGAACTGCCATTTTCTTTGGAGTGTTTTCACATTAGGGAGTTAGGGTTAGCGACTGTCTTTTGGTTTGTTTATTTCTATCAGGCTAGCTAGCACTTTCTGTGGGAAATGGCTTATTTTGTTTATTATGTTGGCCTTGGTTCGCCATGAGTTGTGTCATTTTTTGTTTGTCACTTTCTTTCGTTTAAAATAAATATCATTCTGTTGGAACATCTCGATCCTGGATTTTGGTTTGGGGATCGGAGAGGGAACATGCTAATTTATCTTTGTATGTTGCACCCTGACCCCCTAGACAGGGGCGTAACAGACCAGTACAGTTATAGTACTTTGTACTTTGCCACATTTATCTTCTTCTTAGCAAGTGTCATGCATTCTGCTTCTCCAGCGTTTTTAAGAGCTGTTGATGATGTCAAATGCAGCTTACGGCCACACCGCTCTCTAAGCGCCCAATCTCGTCCGATCTCGGCAGCCAAATAGAGCCGGGCCTGGTTAGTACTTGGTAGGAAGACCGCCTGGGAATACCAGGTGCTGTAAGCTTTTTTGCTTGGGTTTACGGGCAGCACAAGCTGGTGTTACTGCCTATTTATTCATAGAAATTGTTCTATATTTTCATCAAATTTTGTTCTTTCATTGCTGTTTTGCTACTTTATTGGTTTGCCAACCATCGTGCTTCATTACTAGTAGACCATGTTACGGTCCTGGCCATATGTGTTGTTTTTATTTTGTTGTTCTTATAGGTGCCCTGCCTGATTGGCCGGATTGGGGGGCAGTACAGGAAGCTGATTGGTCCATCTTACACTTCCTGGAGTTTTAAAAGTACGGTTCCCAACAGCTAGCGAGGCTCTTTCTGGCATCAGCACCTGTTTGCTGTTCTTGGTTTCCAAACCTTATTTAGCATTTTTGAATTGTTAGGTTTTGTGCCGTGGTTTTGTTTATAAATTGTATATTTTGTAAATAGTATTAAATCTGTAGGGGTGAACTGCCATTTTCTTTGGAGTGTTTTCACATTAGGGAGTTAGGGTTAGCGACTATCTTTTGGTTTGTTTATTTCTATCAGGCTAGCGAACACTTTCTGTGGGAAATGGCTTATTTTGTTTATTATGTTGGCCTTGGTTCGCCCTGAGTTGTAGTGTCATGTTTTGTTTGACACTTTCTTTCGTTTAAAATAAATATCATTCTGTTGGAACATCTCAATCCTGGATTTTGGTTTGAGGATCGGAGAGGGAACATGCAAATTTATCTTTGTATGTTTCACCCTGACCCCCTAGACAGGGGCGTAACAGACCAGTACAGTTATAGTACTTTGTACTTTGCCACATTTATCTTCTTCTTAGCAAGTGTCATGCATTCTGCTTCTCCAGCGTTTTTAGGAGCTGTTGATGATGTCAAATGCAGCTTACGGCCACACCGCTCTCTAAGCGCCCGATCTCGTCCGATCTCGGCAGCCAAATAGAGCCGGGCCTGGTTAGTACTTGGTAGGAAGACCGCCTGGGAATACCAGGTGCTGTAAGTTTTTTTGCTTGGGTTTACGGGCAGCACAAGCTGGTGTTACTGCCTATTTATTCATAGAAATTGTTCCATATTTTCATCAAATTTTGTTCTTTCATTGCTGTTTTGCTACTTTATTGGTTTGTCAACCATCGTGCTTCATTACTAGTAGACCATGTTACGGTCCTGGCCATATGTGTTGTTTTTATTTTGTTGTTCTTATAGGTGCCCTGCCTTATTGGCCGGATTGGGGGGCAGTACAGGAAGCTGATTGGTCCATCCTTCACTTCCTGGAGTTTTAAAAGTACGGTTCCCAACAGCTAGCGAGGCTCTTTCTGGCAGCAGCACCTGTTTGCTGTTCTTGGTTTCCAAACCTTATTTAGCATTTTTGAATTGTTAGGTTTTGTGCCGTGGTTTTGTTTATAAATTGTATATTTTGTAAATAGTATTAAATCTGTAGGGGTGAACTGCCATTTTCTCTGGACTGTTTTCACATTAGGGAGTTAGGGTTAGCGACTGTCTTTTGGTTTGTTTATTTCTATCAGGCTAGCTAGCACTTTCTGTGGGAAATGGCTTATTTTGTTTATTATGTTGGCCTTGGTTCGCCCTGAGTTGTAGTGTCATGTTTTGTTTGACACTTTCTTTCATTTAAAATAAATATCATTCTGTTGGAACATCTCGATCCTGGATTTTGGTTTGGGGATCGGAGAGGGAACATGCTAATTTATCTTTGTATGTTGCACCCTGACCCCCTAGACAGGGGCGTAACAGACCAGTACAGTTATAGTACTTTGTACTTTGCCACATTTATCTTCTTCTTAGCAAGTGTCATGCATTCTGCTTCTCCAGCGTTTTTAAGAGCTGTTGATGATGTCAAATGCAGCTTACGGCCACACCGCTCTCTAAGCGCCCGATCTCGTCCGATCTCGGCAGCCAAATAGAGCCGGGCCTGGTTAGTACTTGGTAGGAAGACCGCCTGGGAATACCAGGTGCTGTAAGCTTTTTTGCTTGGGTTTACGGGCAGCACAAGCTGGTGTTACTGCCTATTTATTCATAGAAATTGTTCTATATTTTCATCAAATTTTGTTCTTTCATTGCTGTTTTGCTACTTTATTGGTTTGCCAACCATCGTGCTTCATTACTAGTAGACCATGTTACGGTCCTGGCCATATGTGTTGTTTTTATTTTCTTTTTCTTATAGGTGCCCTGCCTGATTGGCCGGATTGGGGGGCAGTACAGGAAGCTGATTGGTCCATCCTACACTTCCTGGAGTTTTAAAAGTACGGTTCCCAACAGCTAGCGAGGCTCTTTCTGGCATCAGCACCTGTTTGCTGTTCTTGGTTTCCAAACCTTATTTAGCATTTTTGAATTGTTAGGTTTTGTGCCGTGGTTTTGTTTATAAATTGTATATTTTGTAAATAGTATTAAATCTGTAGGGGTGGACTGCCATTTTCTTTTGATTGTTTTCTCTTGTTTTCACATTAAGGAGTTAGGGTTAGCGACTGTCTTTTGGTTTGTTTATTTCTATCAGGCTAGCTAGCACTTTCTGTGGGAAATGGCTTATTTTGTTTATTATGTTGGCCTTGGTTCGCCCTGAGTTGTGTCATTTTTTGTTTGTCACTTTCTTTCGTTTAAAATAAATATCATTCTGTTGGAACATCTCGATCCTGGATTTTGGTTTGGGGATCGGAGAGGGAACATGCTAATTTATCTTTGTATGTTTCACCCTGACCCCCTAGACAGGGGCGTAACAGACCAGTACAGTTATAGTACTTTGTACTTTGCCATATTTATCTTCTTCTTAGCAAGTGTCATGCATTCTGCTTCTCCAGCGTTTTTAAGAGCTGTTGATGATGTCAAATGCAGCTTACGGCCACACCGCTCTCTAAGCGCCCGATCTCGTCCGATCTCGGCAGCCAAATAGAGCCGGGCCTGGTTAGTACTTGGTAGGAAGACCG
Source organism: Channa argus (assembly GCF_033026475.1). Lineage (NCBI taxonomy): Eukaryota > Metazoa > Chordata > Actinopteri > Anabantiformes > Channidae > Channa > Channa argus. Next base: position 5,352 of record NW_027125451.1, on the reverse strand, counting down.
CCTGGGAATACCAGGTGCTGTAAGCTTTTTTGCTTGGGTTTACGGGCAGCACAAGCTGGTGTTACTGCCTATTTATTCATAGAAATTGTTCTATATTTTCATCAAATTTTGTTCTTTCATTGCTGTTTTGCTACTTTATTGGTTTGCCAACCATCGTGCTTCATTACTAGTAGACCATGTTACGGTCCTGGCCATATGTGTTGTTTTTATTTTCTTGTTCTTATAGGTGCCCTGCCTGATTGGCCGGATTGGGGGGCAGTACAGGAAGCTGATTGGTCCATCCTACACTTCCTGGAGTTTTAAAAGTACGGTTCCCAACAGCAAGCGAGGCTCTTTCTGGCATCAGCACCTGTTTGCTGTTCTTGGTTTCCAAACCTTATTTAGCATTTTTGAATTGTTAGGTTTTGTGACGTGGTTTTGTTATAAATTGTATATTTTGTAAATAGTATTAAATCTGTAGGGGTGAACTGCCATTTTCTTTGGACCGTTTTCACATTAGGTAGTTAGGGTTAGCGACTGTCTTTTGGTTTGTTTATTTCTATCAGGCTAGCTAGCACTTTATGTGGGAAATGGCTTATTTTGTTTATTATGTTGGCCTTGGTTCGCCATGAGTTGTGTCATTTTTTGTTTGTCACTTTCTTTCGTTTAAAATAAATATCATTCTGTTGGAACATCTCGATCCTGGATTTTGGTTTGGGGATCGGAGAGGGAACATGCTAATTTATCTTTGTATGTTGCACCCTGACCCCCTAGACAGGGGCGTAACAGACCAGTACAGTTATAGTACTTTGTACTTTGCCACATTTATCTTCTTCTTAGCAAGTGTCATGCATTCTGCTTCTCCAGCGTTTTTAAGAGCTGTTGATGATGTCAAATGCAGCTTACGGCCACACCGCTCTCTAAGCGCCCGATCTCGTCCGATCTCGGCAGCCAAATAGAGCCGGGCCTGGTTAGTACTTGGTAGGAAGACCGCCTGGGAATACCAGGTGCTGTAAGCTTTTTTGCTTGGGTTTACGGGCAGCACAAGCTGGTGTTACTCCCTATTTATTCATAGAAATTGTTCTATATTTTCATCAAATTTTGTTCTTTAATTGCTGTTTTGCTACTTTATTGGTTTGCCAACCATCGTGCTTCATTACTAGTAGACCATGTTACGGTCCTGGCCATATGTGTTGTTTTTATTTTGTTGTTCTTATAGGTGCCCTGCCTGATTGGCCGGATTGGGGGGCAGTACAGGAAGCTGATTGGTCCATCTTACACTTCCTGGAGTTTTAAAAGTACGGTTCCCAACAGCTAGCGAGGCTCTTTCTGGCATCAGCACCTGTTTGCTGTTCTTGGTTTCCAAACCTTATTTAGCATTTTTGAATTGTTAGGTTTTGTGCCGTGGTTTTGTTTATAAATTGTATATTTTGTAAATAGTATTAAATCTGTAGGGGTGAACTGCCATTTTCTTTGGAGTGTTTTCACATTAGGGAGTTAGGGTTAGCGACTATCTTTTGGTTTGTTTATTTCTATCAGGCTAGCGAACACTTTCTGTGGGAAATGGCTTATTTTGTTTATTATGTTGGCCTTGGTTCGCCCTGAGTTGTAGTGTCATGTTTTGTTTGACACTTTCTTTCGTTTAAAATAAATATCATTCTGTTGGAACATCTCAATCCTGGATTTTGGTTTTAGGATCGGAGAGGGAACATGCAAATTTATCTTTGTATGTTTCACCCTGACCCCCTAGACAGGGGCGTAACAGACCAGTACAGTTATAGTACTTTGTACTTTGCCACATTTATCTTCTTCTTAGCAAGTGTCATGCATTCTGCTTCTCCAGCGTTTTTAGGAGCTGTTGATGATGTCAAATGCAGCTTACGGCCACACCGCTCTCTAAGCGCCCAATCTCGTCCGATCTCGGCAGCCAAATAGAGCCGGGCCTGGTTAGTACTTGGTAGGAAGACCGCCTGGGAATACCAGGTGCTGTAAGTTTTTTTGCTTGGGTTTACGGGCAGCACAAGCTGGTGTTACTGCCTATTTATTCATAGAAATTGTTCCATATTTTCATCAAATTTTGTTCTTTCATTGCTGTTTTGCTACTTTATTGGTTTGTCAACCATCGTGCTTCATTACTAGTAGACCATGTTACGGTCCTGGCCATATGTGTTGTTTTTATTTTGTTGTTCTTATAGGTGCCCTGCCTTATTGGCCGGATTGGGGGGCAGTACAGGAAGCTGATTGGTCCATCCTTCACTTCCTGGAGTTTTAAAAGTACGGTTCCCAACAGCTAGCGAGGCTCTTTCTGGCAGCAGCACCTGTTTGCTGTTCTTGGTTTCCAAACCTTATTTAGCATTTTTGAATTGTTAGGTTTTGTGCCGTGGTTTTGTTTATAAATTGTATATTTTGTAAATAGTATTAAATCTGTAGGGGTGAACTGCCATTTTCTCTGGACTGTTTTCACATTAGGGAGTTAGGGTTAGCGACTGTCTTTTGGTTTGTTTATTTCTATCAGGCTAGCTAGCACTTTCTGTGGGAAATGGCTTATTTTGTTTATTATGTTGGCCTTGGTTCGCCCTGAGTTGTAGTGTCATGTTTTGTTTGACACTTTCTTTCATTTAAAATAAATATCATTCTGTTGGAACATCTCGATCCTGGATTTTGGTTTGGGGATCGGAGAGGGAACATGCTAATTTATCTTTGTATGTTGCACCCTGACCCCCTAGACAGGGGCGTAACAGACCAGTACAGTTATAGTACTTTGTACTTTGCCACATTTATCTTCTTCTTAGCAAGTGTCATGCATTCTGCTTCTCCAGCGTTTTTAAGAGCTGTTGATGATGTCAAATGCAGCTTACGGCCACACCGCTCTCTAAGCGCCCGATCTCGTCCGATCTCGGCAGCCAAATAGAGCCGGGCCTGGTTAGTACTTGGTAGGAAGACCGCCTGGGAATACCAGGTGCTGTAAGCTTTTTTGCTTGGGTTTACGGGCAGCACAAGCTGGTGTTACTGCCTATTTATTCATAGAAATTGTTCTATATTTTCATCAAATTTTGTTCTTTCATTGCTGTTTTGCTACTTTATTGGTTTGCCAACCATCGTGCTTCATTACTAGTAGACCATGTTACGGTCCTGGCCATATGTGTTGTTTTTATTTTCTTTTTCTTATAGGTGCCCTGCCTGATTGGCCGGATTGGGGGGCAGTACAGGAAGCTGATTGGTCCATCCTACACTTCCTGGAGTTTTAAAAGTACGGTTCCCAACAGCTAGCGAGGCTCTTTCTGGCATCAGCACCTGTTTGCTGTTCTTGGTTTCCAAACCTTATTTAGCATTTTTGAATTGTTAGGTTTTGTGCCGTGGTTTTGTTTATAAATTGTATATTTTGTAAATAGTATTAAATCTGTAGGGGTGGACTGCCATTTTCTTTTGATTGTTTTCTCTTGTTTTCACATTAAGGAGTTAGGGTTAGCGACTGTCTTTTGGTTTGTTTATTTCTATCAGGCTAGCTAGCACTTTCTGTGGGAAATGGCTTATTTTGTTTATTATGTTGGCCTTGGTTCGCCCTGAGTTGTGTCATTTTTTGTTTGTCACTTTCTTTCGTTTAAAATAAATATCATTCTGTTGGAACATCTCGATCCTGGATTTTGGTTTGGGGATCGGAGAGGGAACATGCTAATTTATCTTTGTATGTTGCACCCTGACCCCCTAGACAGGGGCGTAACAGACCAGTACAGTTATAGTACTTTGTACTTTGCCATATTTATCTTCTTCTTAGCAAGTGTCATGCATTCTGCTTCTCCAGCGTTTTTAAGAGCTGTTGATGATGTCAAATGCAGCTTACGGCCACACCGCTCTCTAAGCGCCCGATCTCGTCCGATCTCGGCAGCCAAATAGAGCCGGGCCTGGTTAGTACTTGGTAGGAAGACCGCCTGGGAATACCAGGTGCTGTAAGCTTTTTTGCTTGGGTTTACGGGCAGCACAAGCTGGTGTTACTGCCTATTTATTCATAGAAATTGTTCTATATTTTCATCAAATTTTGTTCTTTCATTGCTGTTTTGCTACTTTATTGGTTTGCCAACCATCGTGCTTCATTACTAGTAGACCATGTTACGGTCCTGGCCATATGTGTTGTTTTTATTTTCTTGTTCTTATAGGTGCCCTGCCTGATTGGCCGGATTGGGGGGCAGTACAGGAAGCTGATTGGTCCATCCTACACTTCCTGGAGTTTTAAAAGTACGGTTCCCAACAGCAAGCGAGGCTCTTTCTGGCATCAGCACCTGTTTGCTGTTCTTGGTTTCCAAACCTTATTTAGCATTTTTGAATTGTTAGGTTTTGTGACGTGGTTTTGTTATAAATTGTATATTTTGTAAATAGTATTAAATCTGTAGGGGTGAACTGCCATTTTCTTTGGACCGTTTTCACATTAGGGAGTTAGGGTTAGCGACTGTCTTTTGGTTTGTTTATTTCTATCAGGCTAGCTAGCACTTTCTATGGGAAATGGCTTATTTTGTTTATTATGTTGGCCTTGGTTTGCCATGAGTTGTGTCATTTTTTGTTTGTCACTTTCTTTCGTTTAAAATAAATATCATTCTGTTGGAACAACTCGATCCTGGATTTTGGTTTGGGGATCGGAGAGGGAACATGCTAATTTATCTTTGTATGTTGCACCCTGACCCCTTAGACAGGGGCGTAACAGACCAGTAGAGTTATAGTACTTTGTACTTTGCCACATTTATCTTCTTCTTAGCAAGTGTCATGCATTCTGCTTCTCCAGCGTTTTTAAGAGCTGTTGATGATGTCAAATGCAGCTTACGGCCCCACCGCTCTCTAAGCGCCCGATCTCGTCCGATCTCTGCAGCCAAATATAGCCGGGCCTGGTTAGTACTTGGTAGGAAGACCGCCTGGGAATTCCAGGTGCTGTAAGCTTTTTTGCTTGGGTTTACGGGCAGCACAAGCTGGTGTTACTGCCTATTTATTCATAGAAATTGTTCTATATTTTCATCAAATTTTGTTCTTTCATTGCTGTTTTGCTACTTTATTGGTTTGCCAACCATCGTGCTTCATTACTAGTAGACCATGTTACGGTCCTGGCCATATGTGTTGTTTTTATTTTCTTTTTCTTATAGGTGCCCTGCCTGATTGGCCGGATTGGGGGGCAGTACAGGAAGCTGATTGGTCCATCCTACACTTCCTGGAGTTTTAAAAGTACGGTTCCCAACAGCTAGCGAGGCTCTTTCTGGCATCAGCACCTGTTTGCTGTTCTTGGTTTCCAAACCTTATTTAGCATTTTTGAATTGTTAGGTTTTGTGCCGTGGTTTTGTTTATAAATTGTATATTTTGTAAATAGTATTAAATCTGTAGGGGTGAACTGCC
>NW_027125450.1:0-10000 GCF_033026475.1 Channa argus | reverse complement strand
TGAGTTTGTTTGTGACTGCCTGCCTTTAGTCCTTGTATTAATGTGCTCTTGTGGTTTAACGTTTATCTGTGCCTGATTTACCCAGTAGCCTCTGTTAGTTCTTTCTTCTTCTTTCTCTAACTTGTCCCCTGAGCCCGAGCTGTGTTTATTTCTGGTAATTCGGTTCCCCTCTTGTTTTCAAGTTAACTCCTTTCGTGTGCTGGTCCTGTTCATCTTTTACATCTCTTTCAATAAAAGCCCCTTATTTTGCAAACCCTCGCTCTGTCTCTTCTCTTGGGTCCATCCCTTAACCTGAACGTGACACAAAATACTGAAAGGAAAGTGGGTTTGCCTTAATATTTGACCCAGAACAACTCAGTTCAGCATGGAAATATCATAGCAACAACTTTTATTTAGCCAAAAATCAAGAGTGTAAGTTGTTATGCGCTTAGAAGCATTTTCAGGCCGAATGAGCAAATATGCTTGTTTCTGCCAAATGCAGCAAAATACTGAAAGGAAAGTGGGTTTGCCTTCATATTTGACCTAGATCAACTCAGTTCAGCATGGAAATATCATCGCAACATATTTTATGTAGCCAGAAATCAAGAGTGGAAGTGTTTATGCGCTTAAAAGCATTTTCAGGCCGAATGTGCAAATATGCTTGTTTCTGCCAAATGCAGCAAAATACTGAAAGGAAAGTGGGTTTGCCTTCATATTTGAGCCAGAACAACTCAGTTCAGCATGGAAATATCATTGCAACAGCGTTTATTTAGCCAGAAATCAAGAGTGTACGTTTTTATGCGCTTAAAAGCATTTTCAGGCCGAATGAGCAAATATGCCTGTTTCTACCAAATGCAGCAAAATACTGAAAGGAAAGTGGGTTTGCCTTCATATTTGAGCCAGAACAACTCAGTTCAGCATGGAAATATCATTGCAACAGCTGGAGAAGTGGAAAGCATGACACTCGCTAAGAAGAAGATAAATGTGGCAAAGTACTAAAACGGTACTGGTCTAGTAGTAAAGAAGCACGATGGTTGACAAACCAATAAAGTAGCAAAACAGCAATGAAAGAACAGAATTGGATGAAAATATAGAACAATTTCTTTGAATAAATAGGCAGTAGCACCAGCTTGTGCTGCCCGTAAACCCAAGCAAAAAAGCTTACAGCACCTGGTATTCCCAGGCGGTCTTCCTACCAAGTACTAACCAGGCCCGGCTCTATTTGGCTGCCGAGATCGGGCGCTTAGAGAGCGGTGTGGCCGTAAGCTGCATTTGACATCATCAACAGCTCTTAAAAACGCTGGAGAAGCAGAATGCATGACACTTGCTAAGAAGAAAATAAATGTGGCAAAGTACTATAACTGTACTGGTCTGTTACGCCCCTGTCTAGGGGGTCAGGGTGCAACATACAAAGATAAATTAGCATGTTCCCTCTCCGATCCCCAAACCAAAATCCAGGATCGAGATGTTCCAACAGACTGATATTTATTTTAAACGAAAGAAAGTGTCAAACAAAACATGACACTACAACTCAGGGCGAACCAAGGCCAACATAATAAACAAAATAAGCCATTTCCCACAGAAAGTGCTAGCTAGCCTGATAGAAATAAAAAAACCAAAAGACAGTCGCTAACCCTAACTCCCTAATGTGAAAACAGTCCAAAGAAAATGGCAGTTCACCCCTACAGATTTAATACTATTTACAAAATATACAATTTATAAACAAATCCACGGCACAAAACCTAACAATTCAAAAATGCTAAATAAGGTTTGGAAACCAAGAACAGCAAACAGGTGCTGATGCCAGAAAGAGCCTCGCTAGCTGTTGGGAACCGTACTTTTAAAACTCCAGGAAGTGTAGGATGCACCAATCAGCTTCCTGCACTGCCCCCCAATCTGGCCAATCAGGCAGGGCACCTATAAGAACAACTAAATAAAAACAACACATATGGCCAGGACCGTAACATGGTCTACTAGTAATGAAGCACGATGATTGACAAACCAATAAAGTAGCAAAACAGCAATGAAAAAACAAAATTTGATGAAAATATAGAACAATTTCTATGAATAAATAGGCAGTAACACCAGCTTGTGCTGCCCGTAAACCCAAGCAAAAAAGCTTACAGCACCTGGTATTCCCAGGCGGTTTTCCTACCTAGTACTAACAAGGCCCGGCCCTATTTTCTGCCGAGATCGGCCGAGATCGGGCGCTTCTTTTTTTTTTTTTTTTTAATCTTTTTATTATCAAAAATACACTTTACAAAAAGAAATTAGGTATATACAGAGATAAGTAAACAAAACATTACATCCATAGGCCTTTCAACTAAATTAAACAACTTAAAGCAAGATCTATTTCTCTAATGTAAATACATATATTTATAAATATAGGGGGATAACCATAACCACACATTGTAAACCTGTCATATATCTATCTATCTATATATATCTATATATATATATAGATCTATATATCTATATATATATATAGATCTATATATACACCCATACTTTTACACACATATACCTCTCTATATACATCCATATCTATATATATACATATATACATACAAACATATATACAAACACACACACACATACATTATACACATATACATTCATATACACATACACATACCCATATATATATATTTTTTTATATATATATATATATATATATATATATATATATATATATATACACACACACACACACACACACATACATACATACATACATACATACATACATACATACATACAAATACATATACAATAATAGGTCAATAAAATTCACCCAAAATCAAAGTGCAATCTACCCTCCCTATCTAACACACATAAATCATTTTTTACCCCCCATTTAATGAGAAACCCCTCATTATCAACCGAAAACAGAATACTCAAATAATGTGACACCATATTTTGAAAAATCAACACCCTCTTCATCTTTTTCCCTTCATACAATGCATAATTCCTGGCTATATACACAACATGACGAGCTACACTCAACAAGAAATTCACTAACCCCACATTTATTTTTGTATGTCCCTTGTCTAACCCAAAACACCACACCCAATCCCATGCCTCACCTTCCAAACCAGTCACCTTACACTTATTTCTTAATAAACTTTTTACCCAATTCCTGAATTTTTGTGTGACCGCACAGCACAACAACAAGTGATTAAAATCCTCATCCTCCATCCCGCAGACCGCACATGTTCTCACATATGTGTGCTTACTGATCTGGTGTAGGACGACAGAGACAAGCACTCTCCTGTGACGCAGTCTGAAATTTGTATTAGCTATCGCAGGGGGGAGCCATTTATCATGCATATTAGTCCAGATTGTAGAAGTGGGTCGGGTAGGGAACACATGCGACCATGAGGAGTTTGCTGTGGGCTGTTTGAATATCTTGTCAATTAGAACCTTGTACCAAAATTTTGACTGTAAATCTTTGAAATCCCTATTTTTGAGATCACAGGAGAGTGAAAAATCAATTCTGCCATCCCCCACCAGCTCACCATCTGCTTCCTGCAACTTCTCCCTCCATTCCAGTGGCATTCTCTGACAGATATCTGTACAGAAATGTAACACCTTGGCCCATCTGATGTTCACACCTGTCCTTCTTACTTTTTTAAGGACTTCCAGAGGGTTTAAGGCCCCTGTCTGGTCCAGAACATCCCCAATTTGGTGAAACACCCCATTTAAGGCCCCCCGGCTAACCAGGAATCTCTCCCGGCCACCGAGACGCGGGTTACCAAAGATTGGTTGCTTAAGTACATCTACTTTCGAAATCAATTTGCACTCTAGATGTGGCAAGACCTGAACCCACGCCTCAGCGGCCTCCTGGAAAAGTGGGTCTGCATCTGCCACAGGCCGTGCCAGCGCACTGCTGCATAAATTGTACTCCCCACACGCACCCCTCCTCCTTATCTCTGCGTCCAAGTAGTCCTTCCAAATATAATCTGTCTTATCATATAGCCATTTTTTAAAAAGTTTCAGTCTTAAAGATATTAATTTGGTTTTCAAATCACAGAGATTCAAACCCCCTTTTGCGTATGGCCCAACTAGTGTCTTGTGAGCAATAGTGAAGGCCTTGCCTTTCCACAAGAAACCACTGATAGCGCTGCACAGCCCGGACAGTACATCGCCCGGCAGGTGACAGACCTGCATGGCATAGACCAGCCCCGGCACTATTATGGAGTTTATAATGACCACTCTTCCCTTCAGCCCAAGACCTCTCATCTTCCACAGCCCAAGCCTGGACCTACACCACGCGAGCCTCTCCTCCCAGGTTTTGCGGACGCTGACCAGCGGCTGAGGACAAATATATATCCCAAGTAGCTTGACCTCAGTCTCACCCCTTTTAAAATTCAGACCCACATCCCCTAGAGCAGACCCGGGCCCACAAATAAGGCTGGATTTCTCCCTATTAACTCGCGCTCCCGCCGCCTGCTCATATGCTTCAAGGTGCTTTAGCACCTGTTGTAAACTCTCACCATCCTTAACCATAATACTTATATCATCCGCATACTGAGCTATTTTGAACTCATTACCTTTGGGAGATGTTATCCCCTTGATAAGCGGATCGGTTATAATGGATTGTGCAAGAGGCTCTGCTACAATTGCATATAGCATAGCAGACAGCGGACATCCCTGCCTTACTGATCTCTCTAGGGGGAAAGGATCTGTTAAGAGGCCGTTACATTTCACGACACTAGTAGCCCGGCTGTACAACAACTTCACCCATTCTCGAAAAATTGGGCCGAACCCAAAAACCCCCAGACATCCAAAGAGAAACTCATGACTGACCCTGTCAAATGCCTTCTCCAAGTCAACACTGAGGTATATGCCCCCTGTCATCATTAGATTTTCAAAAGACAACTTTGTTGACAGGATGCAGTCAGCAATATCCCTCCCAGGAATACTGTAAGTCTGGGTAGGCCCAATTATCGAGCCGATCACTCCTTTGAGCCTAAAACCCAGTACCTTAGTCAGGATCTTATAGTCAGTGTTGAGCAGGCTAATTGGTCTATAGTTTGCTAGGTCAGATTTTTCCCCTTTATTTTTATACACTAGAGTGATCACTCCCCTCATGAAGGACTCTGCGCACCTGCCCTCCTCCTGTATGGCCAAAAACAGTCTGCAGAGGACAGGGGCAAGCAGGTAACTGAAATGCTGATAGAATTCAGCTTAGAGACCGTCCGAACCTGGGCTCCTTGACGTATTCAGGGCTAAGATTGCCTCTTTCACTTCTTCCAGCTGGATGTTTTCATCACACAAAGCCGCATCCTCGTGACTGAGGGAGCAGCTAATTTTCCCAAGTACTTGATTTAACTTTATCTGTGATATCTTTTGCCTACTAAACAAATTGGAATAGAAATCTTGCACGGTTTGTAAAATATCCACTGAATCAGTATGTGTGTTACCCTCCGAGTCCTTTATTTCAGAAATATATGTTTTGGTCTGTTTCCTCTTTTCCAAACCCAGAAAAAATGCAGTACAGCGCTCACCTTTCAACATATGCTGCGCTTTGCTGCGGATCATTGCACCCCCGCATTTTCTCTCATCCAGCTGTCTCAACTGCTCCCTCCGCACAAGATACGTCTCCAACGGATGTCCACACCCAGCCTCAACCAACTCAAGCTCCTTTTTCAGGCGGTCCCTCAGCTCATCCTCCTCTCTTTTCTCTCTTTGTCTTTTCTCTCTGCTCAATGCGATGCAGCGCTTCTTGATTTTTAACTTAGTGCGCTCCCACCACTCAATGATGTCAACCACAAACTCACTTTGATCACATAGAGCAGAGAGAAAAGACTCCATTTTTGCTCTAAAAAATCCATCCTCTAAGAGGCTTGAATTAAAGCACCACAAGCCCCCATTCCTCTGCACCCTGCCCTCCCCTAGAGCCACTCTCAGAGAGGCATGATCACTCCAAGTGCAAAACTCATATTTACAGTTATTTAAAACCGTAACCAAACCTGACGCTAGCAAGCACAAATCTATTCTAGATTGTTTCAGCCTGCCCAACACCACTTGCCTGCGCGAATACGCACGGGTACCGGGGTTCAGTACTCTCCATGCATCCATCAAGTCACACTCTTCCATCCATTCAAACACAGCCGACCTACTAGTGTCATTCTTAAATTTATTGTTGACACCCACATCTATCCTAGCCAGTGTCACATTCCAGTCCCCTATCACCACCGAGCGATCATCTGTCCATCTTTTACAGCGCCTGAAAAAAACCCTCCTCTCTCCTTCCCTATTTGGCCCATATAAATTCACAATTCTATATCTCTGACTCTGTTCAATTACATCAATCACCAGTAGCCTTCCCTGATCATCCTTAGAAATTTGCAGGACACTCTCAAACAATCCAGGCTTTACAAAGATTGCTACCCCTGCAGTTTTGTCTGGGGAGAGAGAATAAAAAAGATCCCCTCTCCAAAAGCACTTTATGCTTTTTATTGTCTCAGAGGTCCACCTGCATTCCTGGACGCACAGGATGTCACACAGCATTTTCCCGCAAAGCTGTTCAATTTTCTCAATGTTTTTAAGACCATTCAAATTTTGAGAGAGAAGCAGCATTCCCAGAAAAAAAACTAAAATCGGCCCTGTCATTTTTTGGCATATTTCTTACCTTTATTTCTATACCCTCCCTCAGTTCCACTTGGCTTACCCTGCTGTGCCCTCTTCCTGACCCGTTTTACCCATTGGACATCCATCTCTAAATCTGAGTCCACGCTACTAGCCTGGGGAGCCAGCAGGGCTACATCAGAAGTGGGTATTCGAGTGGTGGACTCTATTTCATTTTGAGAGTGAGGCTCATTCGGCTCAGGCCGTGGTGAGCCTAGCCAGCCCCCTTCAGGGCGACTCGCCGCATCCCCGCTCCAGTCCGCCAGCACATGATCCATACTGGATCCTAGCTCATCGACCCCCTCATTTCTTATGCCCTCTTGCACCAACAAGTCAGCACTCTGTGACACCACCTCATCTCCAAGCTCATTCCCACTCTCTGTCTCGCTACCCAGGGCTGGCTCCTCTGCAGGCCTGACATTACTCCACTCATCATCAGAGATGGAGTCCCGGTCTACCTCCCCTTCCCCTTCACCTGCATTATGGCAATTACATTGCTCCGCTGGGGCATGGCACGCAACACACCTGTGCACCCAGGCATCACACTCACGTGCATAATGACCCTGTTTATTGCATTTAAAGCATGTGAAATCTGGGCAATCTCTAACTATATGCCCAGGCTGTAAACACATCCTACACACTTTAACCTGATTATTATGAATGACCCTGAAGTATTCAGGCCCTGTGGCCGTCATAAATTTTGAGGAATATGGTAATGATTGCACAGTTTCATTAAATTTAACTTTAACATATCTTGTTCCGTCCGCCACGTCAGTCCCAGGCCACAACCGTCTTTTAATAGGAGAGATTGCTCTCACTCCCCACACATCCAATTTTTCCAAAATGTCCTCATCCGCAATATAGGCAGGCAAATTCAAAAATGACACCACCAATTCATCGATAACTAAAGTTTTCACCATCACCACTGCTCTACCCACTTTAAATCCATCTAAAAGTCTTTTCTTTCCAGCTTCGCTCTTGACCGTCACCTCATATTTATTCGGCCCCGTCTCACGCAATGCAACGATGCCTCCACACACATCACGCATTGCTCTCAGCAGTTCCATTGTCTTAACTTTCTCTTCTCCCACCACCTCAGCCAATACAGTCAAGTCCCTATCATACCGCATTTCTTTCCGTGTCTCTGTCGCTCCACCCGGCTCCGATCGCGTGCTTACCCGTTCTCCCTGTTGTCTCTCATCTGCCGCCAAACAGTCATTCTCCATTCTCCGTCCAGGCCGCTCCTTTGCAATCTCCATTCTTTTCTCAATCTGCTTGACACCCTTATTCAGCGACTTCCTCGTCTCCTCCGCCAGCTCCAGCTCATTCCCTCTCAATGCGCTTTCCCTATAGACGCCAATTTTCTCCGTATCCATTCTTCTCCTTCCACTCTTTCCAGCCACTGTTAAACAGGCTTCTTCTTCTCGCATGCCTCTGCCGTTCTCCATTATGAGCAGTCTATCAGAAATCGCGCGAAAAAGAAAACCCAAAAAAGTTCAAAAACTAGAAAAACCACAAAAAATAAAGGCGCCCCCGAACGGAGAAACTCCGCCGGGGGGTTTCATAAAAATAATGAATACAAACTCAAACGCACTACACTGGATAGGCAAAACACTAATACGAAAACGAAAAATGCACGTCAAACGCGAAGCAGCTCACATACGTGTCCCTTCCTGAAAGCACACTGACTCAGAAAGACCATACCCCTGTCCTCCTCCAATCGGGCGCTTAGAGAGCGGTGTGGCCGTAAGCTGCATTTGACATCATCAACAGCTCTTAAAAACGCTGGAGAAGCAGAATGCATGACACTTGCTAAGAGAAGATAAATGTGGCAAAGTACAAAGTACTATAACTGTACTGGTCTGTTACGCCCCTGTCTAGGGGGTCAGGGTGCAACATACAAAGATAAATTAGGATCCCCAAACCAAAATCCAGGATCGAGATGTTCCAACAGAATGCTATTTATTTTAAACGAAAGAAAGTGTCAAACGAAACATGACACTACAACTCAGGGCGAACCAAGGCCAACATAATAAACAAAATAAGCCATTTCCCACAGAAAGTGCTAGCTAGCCTGATAGAAATAAACAAACCAAAAGACAGTCACTAACTCCCTAATGTGAAAACAGTCAAAAGAAAATGGCTGTTCACCCCTACAGATTTAATACTATTTACAAAATATAGAATTTATAAACAAAACCACGGCACAAAACCTAACAATTCAAAAATGCTAAATAAGGTTTGGAAACCAAGAACAGCAAACAGGTGCTGATGCCAGAAAGAGCCTCGCTAGCTGTTGGGAACCGTACTTTTAAAACTCCAGGAAGTGTAGGATGCACCAATCAGCTTCCTGTACTGCCCCCCAATCCGGCCAATCAGGCAGGGCACCTATAAGAACAACAAAATAAAAACAACACATATGGCCAGGACCGTAACATGGTCTACTAATAATGAAGCACGATGGTTGACAAACCAATAAAGTAGCAAAACAGCAATGAAAGAACAAAATTTGATGAAAATATAGAACAATTTCTATGCATAAATAGGCAGTAACACCAGCTTGTGCTGCCCGTAAACCCAAGCAAAAAAGCTTACAGCACCTGGTATTCCCAGGCTGTCTTCCTACCAAGTACTAACCAGGCCCGGCTCTATTTGGCTGCCGAGATCGGACGTGATCGGGCGCTTAGAGAGCGGTGTGGCCGTAAGCTGCATTTGACATCATCAACAGCTCTTAAAAACGCTGGAGAAGCAGAATGCATGACACTTGCTAAGAAGAAGATAAATGTTGCAAAGTACAAAGTACTATAACTGTACAGGTCTGTTACGCCCCTGTCTAGGGGGTCAGGGTGCAACATACAAAGATAAATTAGCATGTTCCCTCTCCGATCCCCAAACCAAAATCCAGGATCGAGATGTTCCAACAGACTGACACTTTCTTTCGTTTAAAATAAATATCAAACAAAACATGACACTACAACTCAGGGCGAACCAAGGCCAACATAATAAACAAAATAAGCCATTTCCCACAGAAAGTGCTAGCTAGCCTGATAGAAATAAACAAACCAAAAGACAGTCGCTAACCCTAACTCCCTAATGTGAAAACAAGAGAAAACAATCAAAAGAAAATGGCTGTTCACCACTACAGATTTAATACTATTTACAAAATATACAATTTATAGACAAAACCACGGCACAAAACCTAACAATTCAAAAATGCTAAATAAGGTTTGGAAACCAAGAACAGCAAACAGGTGCTGCTGCCAGAAAGAGCCTCGCTAGCTGTTGGGAACCGTACTTTTAAAACTCCAGGAAGTTTAGGATGGACCAATCAGCTTCCTGTACTGCCCCTCAATCCGGCCAATCAGGCAGGGCACCTATAAGAACAACA
>NW_027125449.1:0-10000 GCF_033026475.1 Channa argus | reverse complement strand
GGATGCCATCACAAGTTTGTATTATTTGTCCCACTTGAGTGTTTAATTGATTAATCGTCATTATTACACCAATGGACATAGCTCTACAAGCCAGAGATAAACAGTGTTTAAATTCAGCAGATGTCAAGCAATGTTGACATGTGGACACACATGACATATGTTGTATATTGTATGATGTTTGTCTGTTTGAACTCATTTTTTACTAATATGCAAGAAATTGTTACCAACATTGCCTGAACAATAGCACTGACTCGTGTTTTGAAAGCAGCAAGTGCTATTTGTTGAGGCAATGTCAGTGACTACCACAGCTTTCTTTGAAATATTTCCTTTGCACTGCCACTTCCACTCTTTTTTGTTGGATGAAGCAAGTCATTTCATACAAATGTATGTCATTAATATTACCCTAAATTGAGCACTAACTTGATGGTTGATTACAGTAAGTGCTTCTTTTTAGGGCAGTTTTGTTTGACTAAATCAACTGTATGTAGTGAAACAATTTTCATGAGGATATCTATCTAGGATCACTTCAAAAAGAAGCTACTGATGATTCCTGTGTTCATAAGTGCTTCTCTTTGGGGTATTCCTGGTTGTGAGTGGTTCTACAGTGGACACAGCTCTACAAGCTAGAGATAAACAGTGTTTAAAATCAGCAGATGTCAAGCACTGGTAACATGTGGACACACACAACATCTGTTGCATATTGCATGTTTGTGGAGTTTCTTTGTTTTCCTCATAGATTGAATTAAAAGAGCTTCTTCTGGGCAATACCACCTGGAAACTCATTGTTGTGTAACTGAGCCATCATCAACTTTTAACAACTCATATGAATTGAAGGCGATGCTAATCAATCACAATGATCTAATTGTTTACTGTAATTAACGCCATTGAAACTATGCAAGCAGGAGGTGGAGTTTGGGAATTGGGAATGGCTGCCATGTGTATTTAGGATAGGACATTTTTGCAGCAAATACCAGTTTTACTGCAACTCGAACACTTCAGTGGATGTTGCCAGCTAGACTTTTCTGACCTCAAAAAGACATGCCACTTCTTCTGCAACGGGGACACAGCTCTGGAATTGCCAGAGAGAGGGGTCTTGTGTAAGAGCACATTCCAAACTACGGCCAGGATGCCATCACAAGTTTGTATTATTTGTCCGCCTTGAGTGTTTAATTGATTAATCGTCATTATTACTCCAGTGGACATAGCTCTACAAGCCAGAGATAAATAGTGTTTAAAATCATCAGATGTCAAGCACTGTTGACATGTGGACACACACAACATCTTTTGCATATTGCATGTTTGTGGAGTTTCTTTGTTTTTCTCATAGATTGAATTAAAAGAGCTTCTTCTGGGTAATACCACCTGGAAACTCATTGTTGTGCAAGTGAGCCATCATCAACTTTTAACAACTCATATGAATTGAAGGCGATGCTAATCAATCACAATGATCTAATTGTTTACTGTAATTAACGCCATTGAAACTATGCAAGCAGGAGGTGGAGTTTGGGAATTGGGAATGGCTGCCATGTGTATTTAGGATAGGGGTTAGGGTTAGGGTTAGCAAAATACCAGTTTAACTGCAACTCGAACATTTCAGTGGATGTTGCCAGCTAGACTTTTCTGACCTCAACAAGACATGCCACTTCTTCTGCAACGGGGACACAGCTCTGGAATTGCCAGAGAGAGGGGTCTTGTGTAAGAGCACATTCCAAACTACGGCAAGGATGCCATCACAAGTTTGTATTATTTGTCCCACTTGAGTGTTTAATTGATTAATCGTCATTATTACTCCAATGGACATAGCTCTACAAGCCAGAGATAAACAGTGTTTAAATTCAGCAGATGTCAAGCAATGTTGACATGTGGACACACATGACATCTGTTGTATATTGTATGATGTTTGTCTGTTTGAACTCATTTTTTACTAATCTGCATGAAATTGTTACCAACATTGCCTGAACAATAGCACTGACTCGTGTTTTGAAAGCAGCAAGTGCTATTTGTTGAGGCAATGTCAGTGACTACCACAGCTTTCTTTGAAATATTTCCTTTGCACTGCCACTTCCACTCTTTTTTGTTGGATAAGCAAGTCATTTCATACAAATGTACGTCATTATTATCACCCTAAATTGAGCACTAACTTGATGGTTGATTACAGTAAGTGCTTCTTTTTAGGGCAGTTTTGTTTGACTAAATCAACTGTATGTAGTGAAACAATTTTTATGAGGATATCTATCTAGGATCACTTCAAAAAGAAGCTAGTCATGATTCCTTTGTTCATAAGTGCTTCTCTTTGGGGTATTCCTGGTTGTGAGTGGTTCTCCAGTGGACATAGCTCTACAAGCCAGAGATAAACAGTGTTTAAATTCAGCAGATGTCAAGCAATGTTGACATGTGGACACACACGACATCTGTTGCATATTGTATGATGTTTGTCTGTTTGAACTCATTTTTTACTAATATGCAAGAAATTGTCACCAACATTGCCTGAACAATAGCACTGACTCGTGTTTTGAAAGCAGCAAGTGCTATTTGTTGAGGCAATGTCAGTGACTACCACAGCTTTCTTTGAAATATTTCCTTTGCACTGCCACTTCCACTCTTTTTTGTTGGATGAAGCAAGTCATTTCATACAAATGTATGTCATTATTATTACCCTAAATTGAGCACTAACTTGATGGTTGATTACAGTAAGTGCTTCTTTTTAGGGCAGTTTTGTTTGACTAAATCAACTGTATGTAGTGAAACAATTTTCATGAGGATATCTATCTAGGATCACTTCAAAAAGAAGCTACTCATGATTCCTGTGTTCATAAGTGCTTTTCTTTGGGGTATTCCTGGTTTGAGTGGTTCTACAGTGGACACACTCTACAACCTAGAGATAAACAGTGTTTAAAATCATCAGATGTCAAGCACTGTTGACATGTGGACACACACAACATCTGTTGCATATTGCATGTTTGTGGAGTTTCTTTGTTTTCCTCATAGATTGAATTAAAAGAGCTTCTTCTGGGCAATACCACCTGGAAACTCATTGTTGTGTAACTGAGCCATCATCAACTTTTAACAACTCATATGAATTGAAGGCGATGCTAATCAATCACAATGATCTAATTGTTTACTGTAATTAACGCCATTGAAACTATGCAAGCAGGAGGTGGAGTTTGGGAATTGTGAATGGCTGCCATGTGTATTTAGGATAGGACATTTTTGCAGCAAATACCAGTTTTACTGCAACTCGAACACTTCAGTGGATGTTGCCAGCTAGACTTTTCTGACCTCAACAAGACATGCCACTTCTTCTGCAACAGGGACACAGCTCTGGAATTGCCAGAGAGAGGGGTCTTGTGTAAGAGCACATTCCAAACTACGGCAAGGATGCCATCACAAGTTTGTATTATTTGTCCCACTTGAGTGTTTAATTGATTAATCGTCATTATTACACCAATGGACATAGCTCTACAAGCCAGAGATAAACAGTGTTTAAATTCAGCAGATGTCAAGCAATGTTGACATGTGGACACACATGACATCTGTTGTATATTGTATGATGTTTGTCTGTTTGAACTCATTTTTTACTAATATGCAAGAAATTGTTACCAACATTGCCTGAACAATAGCACTGACTCGTGTTTTCAAAGCAGCAAGTGCTATTTGTTGAGGCAATGTCAGTGACTACCACAGCTTTCTTTGAAATATTTCCTTTGCACTGCCACTTCCACTCTTTTTTGTTGGATAAGCAAGTCATTTCATACAAATGTACGTCATTATTATTACCCTAAATTGAGCACTAACTTGATGGTTGATTACAGTAAGTGCTTCTTTTTAGGGCAGTTTTGTTTGACTAAATCAACTGTATGTAGTGAAACAATTTTCATGAGGATATCTATCTAGGATCACTTCAAAAAGAAGCTAGTCATGATTCCTTTGTTCATAAGTGCTTCTCTTTGGGGTATTCCTGGTTGTGAGTGGTTCTCCAGTGGACATAGCTCTACAAGCCAGAGATAAACAGTGTTTAAATTCAGCAGATGTCAAGCAATGTTGACATGTGGACACACACGACATCTGTTGCGTATTGTATGATGTTTGTCTGTTTGAACTCATTTTTGACTAATATGCAAGAAATTGTTACCAACATTGCCTGAACAATAGCACTGACTCGTGTTTTGAAAGCAGCAAGTGCTATTTGTTGAGGCAATGTCAGTGACTACCACAGCTTTCTTTGAAATATTTCCTTTGCACTGCCACTTCCACTCTTTTTTGTTGGATGAAGCAAGTCATTTCATACAAATGTATGTCATTATTATTACCCTAAATTGAGCACTAACTTGATGGTTGATTACAGTAAGTGCTTCTTTTTAGGGCAGTTTTGTTTGACTAAATCAACTGTATGTAGTGAAACAATTTTCATGAGGATATCTATCTAGGATCACTTCAAAAAGAAGCTACTCATGATTCCTGTGTTCATAAGTGCTTCTCTTTGGGGTATTCCTGGTTGTGAGTGGTTCTACAGTGGACACAGCTCTACAAGCTAGAGATAAACAGTGTTTAAAATCATCAGATGTCAAGCACTGTTGACATGTGGACACACACAACATCTGTTGCATATTGCATGTTTGTGGAGTTTCTTTGTTTTCCTCATAGATTGAATTAAAAGAGCTTCTTCTGGGCAATACCACCTGGAAACTCATTGTTGTGTAACTGAGACATCATCAACTTTTAACAACTCATATGAATTGAAGGCGATGCTAATCAATCACAATGATCTAATTGTTTACTGTAATTAACGCCATTGAAACTATGCAAGCAGGAGGTGGAGTTTGGGAATTGTGAATGGCTGCCATGTGTATTTAGGATAGGACATTTTTGCAGCAAATACCAGTTTTACTGCAACTCGAACACTTCAGTGGATGTTGCCAGCTAGACTTTTCTGACCTCAACAAGACATGCCACTTCTTCTGCAACAGGGACACAGCTCTGGAATTGCCAGAGAGAGGGGTCTTGTGTAAGAGCACATTCCAAACTACGGCAAGGATGCCATCACAAGTTTGTATTATTTGTCCCACTTGAGTGTTTAATTGATTAATCGTCATTATTACACCAATGGACATAGCTCTACAAGCCAGAGATAAACAGTGTTTAAATTCAGCAGATGTCAAGCAATGTTGACATGTGGACACACATGACATCTGTTGTATATTGTATGATGTTTGTCTGTTTGAACTCATTTTTTACTAATATGCAAGAAATTGTTACCAACATTGCCTGAACAATAGCACTGACTCGTGTTTTCAAAGCAGCAAGTGCTATTTGTTGAGGCAATGTCAGTGACTACCACAGCTTTCTTTGAAATATTTCCTTTGCACTGCCACTTCCACTTTTTTTTGTTGGATAAGCAAGTCATTTCATACAAATGTACGTCATTATTATTACCCTAAATTGAGCACTAACTTGATGGTTGATTACAGTAAGTGCTTCTTTTTAGGGCAGTTTTGTTTGACTAAATCAACTGTATGTAGTGAAACAATTTTCATGAGGATATCTATCTAGGATCACTTCAAAAAGAAGCTAGTCATGATTCCTTTGTTCATAAGTGCTTCTCTTTGGGGTATTCCTGGTTGTGAGTGGTTCTCCAGTGGACATAGCTCTACAAGCCAGAGATAAACAGTGTTTAAATTCAGCAGATGTCAAGCAATGTTGACATGTGTACACGACATCTATTGCGTATTGTATGATGTTTGTCTTTTTGAACTCATTTTTGACTAATATGCAAGAAATTGTTACCAACATTGCCTGAACAATAGCACTGACTCGTGTTTTGAAAGCAGCAAGTGCTATTTGTTGAGGCAATGTCAGTGAGTACCACAGCTTTCTTTGAAATATTTCCTTTGCACTGCCACTTCCACTCTTTTTTGTTGGATGAAGCAAGTCATTTCATACAAATGTATGTCATTATTATTACCCTAAATTGAGCACTAACTTGATGGTTGATTACAGTAAGTGCTTCTTTTTAGGGCAGTTTTGTTTGACTAAATCAACTGTATGTAGTGAAACAATTTTCATGAGGATATCTATCTAGGATCACTTCAAAAAGAAGCTACTCATGATTCCTGTGTTCATAAGTGCTTCTCTTTGGGGTATTCCTGGTTGTGAGTGGTTCTACAGTGGACACAGCTCTACAAGCTAGAGATAAACAGTGTTTAAAATCATCAGATGTCAAGCACTGTTGACATGTGGACACACACAACATCTGTTGCATATTGCATGTTTGTGGAGTTTCTTTGTCTTCCTCATAGATTGAATTAAAAGAGCTTCTTCTGGGCAATACCACCTGGAAACTCATTGTTGTGTAACTGAGACATCATCAACTTTTAACAACTCATATGAATTGAAGGCGATGCTAATCAATCACAATGATCTAATTGTTTACTGTAATTAACGCCATTGAAACTATGCAAGCAGGAGGTGGAGTTTGGGAATTGGGAATGGCTGCCATGTGTATTTAGGATAGGACATTTTTGCAGCAAATACCAGTTTTACTGCAACTCGAACACTTCAGTGGATGTTGCCAGCTAGACTTTTCTGACCTCAACAAGACATGCCACTTCTTCTGCAACGGGGACACAGCTCTGGAATTGCCAGAGAGAGGGGTCTTGTGTAAGAGCACATTCCAAACTATAGCAAGGATGCCATCACAAGTTTGTATTATTTGTCCCACTTGAGTGTTTAATTGATTAATCGTCATTATTACTCCAATGGACATAGCTCTACAAGCCAGATATAAACAGTGTTTAAATTCAGCAGATGTCAAGCAATGTTGACATGTGGACACACATGTCATCTGTTGTATATTGTATGATGTTTGTCTGTTTGAACTCATTTTTTACTAATATGCAAGAAATTGTTACCAACATTGCCTGAACAATAGCACTGACTCGTGTTTTGAAAGCAGCAAGTGCTATTTGTTGAGGCAATGTCAGTGACTACCACAGCTTTCTTTGAAATATTTCCTTTGCACTGCCACTTCCACTCTTTTTTGTTGGATAAGCAAGTCATTTCATACAAATGTACGTCATTATTATTACCCTAAATTGAGCACTAACTTGATGATTGATTACAGTAAGTGCTTCTTTTTAGGGCAGTTTTGTTTGACTAAATCAACTGTATGTAGTGAAACAATTTTCAGGAAGAAATCTATCTAGGATCACTTCAAAAAGAAGCTACTCATGATTCCTGTGTTCATAAGTGCTTCTCTTTGGGGTATTCCTGGTTGTGAGTGGTTCTCCAGTGGACATAGCTCTACAAGCCAGAGATAAACAGTGTTTAAATTCAGCAGATGTCAGGCAATGTTGACATGTGGACACATACGACATCTGTTGCATATTGTATGATGTTTGTCTGTTTGAACTCATTTTTTACTAATATGCAAGAAATTGTTACCAACATTGCCTGAACAATAGCACTGACTCGTGTTTTGAAAGCAGCAAGTGCTATTTGTTGAGGCAATGTCAGTGACTACCACAGCTTTCTTTGAAATATTTCCTTTGCACTGCCACTTCCACTCTTTTTGTTGGATAAGCAAGTCATTTCATACAAATGTACGTCATTATTATTACCCTAAATTGAGCACTAACTTGATGATTGATTACAGTAAGTGCTTCTTTTTAGGGCAGTTTTGTTTGACTAAATCAACTGTATGTAGTGAAACAATTTTCAGGAAGAAATCTATCTAGGATCACTTCAAAAAGAAGCTACTCATGATTCCTGTGTTCATAAGTGCTTCTCTTTGGGGTATTCCTGGTTGTGAGTGGTTCTACAGTGGACACAGCTCTACAAGCTAGAGATAAACAGTGTTTAAAATCAGCAGATGTCAAGCACTGTTGACATGTGGACACACACAACATCTGTTGCATATTGCATGTTTGTGGAGTTTCTTTGTTTTCCTCATAGATTGAATTAAAAGAGCTTCTTCTGGGCAATACCACCTGGAAACTCATTGTTGTGCAAGTGAGCCATCATCAACTTTTAACAACTCATATGAATTGAAGGCGATGCTAATCAATCACAATGATCTCATTGTTTACTGTAATTAACGCCATTGAAACTATGCAAGCAGGAGGTGGAGTTTGGGAATTGGGAATGGCTGCCATGTGTATTTAGGATAGGGGTTAGGGTTAGGGTTAGCAAAATACCAGTTTAACTGCAACTCGAACACTTCAGTGGATGTTGCCAGCTAGACTTTTCTGACCTCAACAAGACATGCCACTTCTTCTGCAACGGGGACACAGCTCTGGAATTGCCAGAGAGAGGGGTCTTGTGTAAGAGCACATTCCAAACTACGGCAAGGATGCCATCACAAGTTTGTATTATTTGTCCCACTTGAGTGTTTAATTGATTAATCGTCATTATTACTCAAATGGACATAGCTCTACAAGCCAGAGATAAACAGTGTTTAAATTCAGCAGATGTCAAGCAATGTTGACATGTGGACACACATGACATCTGTTGTATATTGTATGATGTTTGTCTGTTTGAACTCATTTTTTACTAATATGCAAGAAATTGTTACCAACATTGCCTGAACAATAGCACTGACTCGTGTTTTCAAAGCAGCAAGTGCTATTTGTTGAGGCAATGTCAGTGACTACCACAGCTTTCTTTGAAATATTTCCTTTGCACTGCCACTTCCACTCTTTTTTGTTGGATAAGCAAGTCATTTCATACAAATGTACGTCATTACGTACAACACAGGTCAAACAACAAGAGAAAGAATGTGTGTTCGTAGGCAGAGAAAGAATTGGAAAGCCAAGAGTGTAGGACTGACATTAGGGATTTTGAATGTTGGGACTATGACAGCGAAGGCTAGAGAGTTGGTTGACATGATGCAGTAAAGTAAGGTGGATATACTCTGTGTCCAGGACACCAGGTGAAGTGGTTTGTGAGGATTGTTCTGGAGCTGAAAAACAGTATGAGACAGGTTGATGAGTCTGAAACTCGGATGTAACGCATGATGTTCAATGTTATGAGTGGTTATGGCCCACAGGTAGGATGTGAGTTGGAAGAGAACAAGAAATTCTGGAGTGAGGTAGATAAAGTGATGCAGAGCATCCCCAGAGGTGAGAGAGTGGTGATCGGTGCAGATTTCAATTAACATGTAGGTGATGGGAACAGAGGTGATGAGAATGTGATGGGCAGGTTTGGTCTTCAGGAAAGGAACACAGAAGGAAAGATAGTGGTAGACTTTGCAAAAAGGATGGAAATGGCTGTAGTGAACACTTTCTTTCAGAAGAAGCAGGAACATAGGGTGAAGTATAAGAGTGGAGGTAGAAGCACTGCATCTTGTGTTGACGTTGTAATGTGAAAGAGATCAGTGACTGCAAAGTATTGGTAGGGGAGAGTGTAGCCAGACAACACAGAATAGGGGTGTGTGAAATGATTCTGTTGGTGAGGAAGATGAAGAGGACAAAGGCAGAGCAGAGGATGAAGTGGTGGAATTTAAAACAGAAGGAATGTTTGGTAGTTTTCACAGAGGAGCTGAGAAAGGCTCTGGTTGGTCAGGAAGTGCTTCCAGATGACTGGACAACTACAGCTAATGTGATCAGGGAGACAGGTAGAAAAGAACTTGCTGTGTTATAAGAAAAGAGGAAAGTGGACAAGGGAACTTGGTGGTGGAACAAGGAAATTCAGGAATGTATTCAGGGAAGGAAGTTAAGAAGAAGATGAACACTGAGAGGACTGAAAAGAGTAGACAGGAGTACAGGGAGATGCAGGGTAAGGTGAAGGTAGAGGTGGCAAAGGCCAAACAAAGAGCATATAATCATTATGAACAATAGCACTGACTAGTGTTTTGAAAGAAGCAAGAACTATTTGTTGAGGTAATGTCAGTGACTACCAAGTTTTGAACACACCCTCTCTACTTTTAAGTCTAGGCTCAAAACCTTCCTCTTTGATAAAGCTTATACTTAGTTATAGTTATGTTGCTTATGTCCTCTTTAATAGA